>NC_060208.1:224032500-224341354 GCF_021130785.1 Homalodisca vitripennis
CGTTTTAAAAAACCCTTTTTTCCCAAAAAAAAAAAAAAGGGGGCCCCCCTTTCCCCCCCCCCCTTTTTTTTTTTTTTTTGGAAAAAAAATTTTTAAAAAATTTTTCATTTTTTAAAACCGGGGTTTAAAAAAAATTCCTTTTAAAAAGTGGGAAAAAAAAAATTTTTTGCTTTTATTTAAATTTTTTAAAAAAGGGTTTGGGGGTTTTTTAAAAGGTTAGGGTTAAAAAACCAAACCCGAGAAAAAAACCCAAAAAAATTTAAAATTTAAAATTTTTAAAAAAAATTTTGAAAAGGAAATTTTACAATTTTTTTTCCTTGAAAATTTTTTAAACCCCCTTTTTAAATTTTTATCAAAAAATATTTTTCCTTTCTTTTTTTTAAATTCCCCTCCTTTACAGAAAAAAATTATTTAAAATTTTGGGGGGAAAAAAGGGTTTAATTAAGTGGGGAAAAGCACCCCAAAAAAATTTTAAAATTTTGGGGTTTGGGGGAAAAACCCGGAAAATGGAAAGGGTAAAGGGTTTAAAAAAATTTTTTTAAAATGAAAAAATTTAAAAAAAGGGGGTTTTTTTTTAAATAGAAAATTTTTGACAATGATACTTTTTTGCGAGCCAAAAATGAAACAAAAAAAAGGGAAAAATTTTTTTGGGGAAAAAAAAAAAAATTTTTTAAAAATTTCTTTAGAAAAAAAATTTTTTTTTAAAAAAAAATTAAATTTTTAAAACCACAAAAACAAAACCCCCAAACTTAATTTTTTTGGGGGGGAAAAAAATTTATTTTTTTTTAAGGGAAAAATTTTATTCCCACAAACACCTAAATTTAAAAAAAAATCAGGTTTTTTTGGTTTTAAATTTTAAACCCCCCCAAAATTTTTTAAAAAAAAAGAAAATTGGCGGGGTGTCCAGTTTCATTTTAAAAAGGGGTGCAACGTAATATTTACAGAAATTTGGGGGTTTTCCCAACGTTTTTGGGTTATTTAATCCACAGCTTTTAAAAAATTTTTTTTAAAATTTTTTTTAAAAATTTTTTTATTTTTTTTTTTAAAATGAAAATTTTTAGGGGTTTAAAAAAAAAATTTCCCAAAAATTTTATTTTAAATGGGTGAAAAAAATTTAATTTTTTTTTAAACTCTTTTAAAATTTTTAATTTTTTAAATTTTGGGGGTTTTGGGGGAAATTTTTTTGGGGGTTTTGGAATTCCAAAAAAAAGGGGAAAAATTTTTTGGAAAATTTTTAAATTTAAAAAGAAAACTTACGAAACCCCCTTTCGGGGGGGAAGGGGTTTCGGGGGGGGGGGGGCCCCCTTTAAAGGGGGGGAAAAAATTAAATTTACCTCTGGTAATAACTACGTTTTTTAAAACCCAAAAATAAAAAGGGGGGGGGGTAAAAGGACGGGGAAGGGAAAAAGTCTTTTTTTTTTTGGGGAATTTTCCTTTTAATTTTTTTAACAAAAATTTTTCCTCCCCAAAGTTTTTTAAAAAAGGTTTTTTCCAAAACCCACCCCAAACAAAAAAAAAAAAATTTGTTGGGTTTTTAATTTTAAAAAAATTCCCTAAAATTTTAAATTTTTTTAAAAACTACTAAAAAAAAAGAAAAAAAAAATTTTCAAAAAAATTTTTTTAATTTTATCCCAAAAAATTTTTTTTTAAAATTTTTTTTAAGGGGGTTTAAATTTTTTAAAAGGTTCAAAAAAATTTTTTCGGGGGGGGGTTCCCCCGGGAAAAAAATAAAAACCCAAAAAAAAAAATTTTTTTTTCGGCGGGGGGGGTTTTTAAAGGGGGTTTTAAAATGGGAGGATTAAAAAAATGGCTATACATGCGCAAAATTTAAAAATTAATTTCACCTCCTTTTTTAAAATCTTTTGTTATTTTTTAAAAAATTTTTAAAATCTTTTTTCGGGGAATCTTCTAAAAAACCCAAAGGGGGACAAAAAAAAAAAATAAAATATTTTATAAAAATTTTTTAAACCCTTTTAAAGGGGAAAAAAGGGGGGGGGGGGGAAACCCCAAAAATTTTTTTAAAACTTTTAATTTGGGGTTTTAATGGGGTTTTTTTTAAAAGGGGTTTTTATAAAGGGGGGGTTCCCCAAAAAAAACACTCACAACTTTGGGGAAAAGGGGAAAACCACTTTTTAAAAATTAAATTTCAGCCCCAAAAGGTATAAAAAATTTTAAAAATTATTTGCTTTAAATTTTCCCCTTTATCTTAATAAAAATTAATTTTCTTTCAGATTATGAAATGACCCCTACAATCAAAAAAAAAATTTTTTTTTTTTTAAAATTTTTTTTGTTTAAGCAAAAAAGGGGGAACCTTTTGGGGAAGTTTATCTTTTTAAAAAATTTTTTGGGGGAAAATATTTTAAAATTTTTAAAAAATTAAGGAAAATTAAAAAATAAAACTAACTAAAAATTTTTTAAAAATTTTTTTTAAAAAAGTGGGTTTTTTAAAAGGGAAATGTAAAACCGAACGGGGTTAAAAGGGGAAAATATTTTAATTTTTTTAAAAAGATTATTTTTTTCCCAAAAAAACATATTAATTTTTTAAAATTTTGGGGCCCCCTCCTTTTTGACCCCCCATGTAGTAATAAAATTTTTGTTTAAAAAAAAATTTTCCCTTTTGGGAAAATTTTCCCCTTCCTTTTAAAATTCTAAATTTTTTTGCATTAATTCTCTATTGCCCCCCCTTTTTTTTAAGGTTAAAATTAAAAATTTTTTTAAAAAAAAAAGGTTTAAAAAAAAGGGGTTTCCTAAAAATTAAAATTATAATTTTGAAAAATTAAGGAAAAAAAATATAACCGAAAAAATTAAAAAATTTTTTTTTAAAAATTATTTTTTTTTTTTAAATTTTGAAAAATTTTGAAAAAAATTTTTTTTCCCCTTTAAAAATTAAATTTTTTTAAATTCAAAAATCTGGGGTTTTGTTTTTTTGGGGAAATTTGGGGAAAAATGTTTTTATAAAAATAAATAGGAAGGGGGGGGGAATTTTAAAAAAAAAAAAAACTGTTAAAAGGGTGGGGTTTTTTAAAAAAGGGAGTGTAAATTGTAACGGGGTTTTGGGGAAATTGGGGGTTGGGAGGCAAAAAAAGGGGATTTTTTTAACAAAAACCCCGGGGGGGTTTTTTAAATTTGGGGGGTTCCCGGGGGGTTTTTTTTGGGGGCCCCCAACCTTGCCCAAAAGGTGTTAAAAAAAGGGTTTTTTGGGTATTGTGAAAAACCTTTTTAAATTTTGGGTGGGGGGGGGTTTTTTGTTAAAATTTACCCCCGGGGAAAATTTTTTTTATTTTCCGGGGGGCCATATATGCCGGGGGGAGGGGGGGTTGGGGGGGGGGGGGCCTTTTATTTTTTTATGGTTTTTTTTGGGGGGGGGCCGGGGGGGGGGGGGGGGGGCCAAAAAAAGGGGGGGGGAATTTTTTGGGGGGTTTGGGGGGTTTTACTTTTTTAAAGGGGGGAAATTTTGGGGGGGGGTGGGGGGGAAAAAGGGTTCCCCCCAGTTTTTTTAAAATGGGTTTCCCCAAAAATGTTTTAAAAATTAAAAAGGGGAAACCCGGGATAAAATTTGGGCCCGAGTCATTTCAATTTTGAATTAAAATTTTTAATTTTTTTTTTTGGGGAACTAAACTCCCAAATTTTTATTCAAAAATTTTAAAAATTTTTTGGTTTTTGGGGAATTTGGGCTTGAAAGGGGGAAACAGAAGGTTATTTTTTTAAAATTTTTTTAAGACCCCAAAAAGGCCCCGGGGGGTTAATTTTTTTTGGCCAAATTTAAAAGGGTTTTTTTTATGGGAAAAAATTCCCCAAAATAAAGGGCCAAAATTTTAAACCTTTTTCCAAAAAATTTTGAGTTTTTTTTAAAAAAATAACGTTTTTGGGGGTTTTAAAAAATTTGGGAAAATTTTTCTTAAAAAATTTGTTTTTCCCGGGGGTTTCTAAATGTTTTAAAAAAATAAAAATTTTTTTCCCGGGGCTAAATTTTTTTGGGAAGGGGTTAATTTTTTATTTTTAAAATTTTTTAAAAAAACCGGGGCCCTTAAAAATTTTAAAATTTAAAAGGTTTTATTTTTTAAAATTTTTAAAAAATTTTTAAAAGGAAAATTTTTGGTTTTTTTAAAGGGGTTTTTGGAAAAAAAAAAAGTGTTTTAAAATTTCCCTTTTGGGTTTTTTCAAAAAATTAAAATTTAAAAAACCCTAAAAAAAAAATTTAATATTAAGTTAAAGTAACTTCTTGTCGTATCTCTTACAAAAAGAAACATTAAAATGTGTAACCTTCAACTGATACTCCATGAACATAATAGTTAGAAGTGTATTGTTACAAGAATAGGGTTTGTATTTGAGGTAGAATATGTGACATACTACCAATAAAATTTCAATTTTTTAGAATCTGTGTTTATTATTTAAAGGCCCCAAATTGTAGGACTTCCTGCCTTAAAGATGCTACATAACTTAATATTATAAAAAAGGTATTGTATCAAGAAATGGGTGTATTTATGGTAAATAATAACAGTACTATACCACATAATTTTCATTTTAGATCTTTTATATGTATAGTAAAAGGGCAATGTAATGGGAAAGCTTCAGCCTTGCAAAGAAGCTCAAAAATCTTTTTAATAATTAGAAGGTATTGTACCCAGGAAATGGTGATATTTGAGTAAATATTGGACATCTAACCCCAATATTTCAATTTTAGTATCTTGATTTAGTATTTAAAGGCAATTGTAATTTTGGACTATTTCTGGGGACTATTAAAGAAGCTCATATCTTAAGTATTAGAAGGTAAAATTTTAGGTAAAGAAATAGGTGTATAATTGGATGTAAATAATGACCAGCTACTCAATATTTCAATTATTAGATCTTGTTTATTATTTAAAGGCAAAGTAAAATGAACTTCTGAAAACTTAAATATGCTGCATATCATAATAATAGAAAAGTTATTTGGTGCGAGCAATTTTGGTGTATACCAGGCATAATGTTGACAACTGCCCATTATTAAAATTATTGTAGATCTTGTTTTATTATATGAAGGGGCAATGTATGAACTTGCCTTCACGATACTCATATCATAATATTAGAAGTTAAAACCGTACGAGAACTGAATGTTGGTCATTCATAACATGTGTGGTGTGTTATAGTTTAACAAGGTCTTTTGAGGAAAACCTTTAGAAGGATAGTAATTGTTAGATAACAGCTCCTCACCTGAGAGTTTCCCAGCTACCAGACTTTTAAACCATATGGAAAAAAAAAGTTTTGGATATTGATAGTAAAGCAAGCATCCCCCTCGCGTTATAATTTTGCCATTCTGCTAAATAAAGCACAAAGTAAGTTATCCATTACTGTGTAAAAGATTCCCCAAACCAAACACTAAACATTTGGTCGGGCCCCAAATGTTCGGTGAGACAAAGAACGTCGATATTTTTGCAAGCATAACACCTTTTTTTAAGTAAACCAAAATTTAAAATTTTTAAGAACTTAAATGTATTTATTTAGAGTTTAGGAATCTTATATTTCCCCTTTTATTGGAAATTATATAATTGACAGAACTGTTCCGACTATGGGTAAGTGTTAATTTAAGAGTTAGGGCTTTATTAAATGTCTTTCCGCTTTGAGCCAAAACCGAGAAACTGATAGATGCCAATACGTGTTTAATATGTATTGAGAATAGCCCTTGAATATATTTAAATCCTGGTTATTCGAGACGCGATGAACGAGGAATGAAGACATCTAAAATTTTTATAAGGCAATATTGTGGCCGTCTCCGGCAATTAAAATTGAGGTCGAGCTCCAATAGCCGTGTGCTAAATGGAAAATCCATACATTCTTGAGTAGGAGTTCTGCCAAGCAAATAAATTCCCCGGCTATCAGAAGATCACCACAAGCACTCCGTATAGTTTTCTTTCCGTTAATTTGTTTATTTTGTTCCAAGAATATAATTTTCACTACTCATTATAATTATTTTAACTAAGGGAATAAGAGTAACATAATTTAATATAACGAATAAGATAAATAGGGCATGATACTGATCAATATTTATACCGTAAATGAAACATACTGTCTCCCTGCAAGCTTTATCACAATGGAATTTGTTATTCCATTCCCAAATTTTCGTAACTAAGATATACGCAACCCTAAGTTTTTTAGGGTTCAGCCCCTACAAAAATAAACAGCTCACCATTATGAATAAATTTTAAGGGCGATAAAAAGGCATTTTCGAATATCTTAAGAGTGCTACCTGACTTTTTCTTCCATGAATTCAAACACATGTCCGTCAAATTTACGTAGGTAGCTGAATTTAAAAAGGATAAAGTATTTTATTCGAGTCGAATCCAGTCCACTGTCGTTTTTCTGTAACGACCGATCACCGAATAAGTAAGCACTGCCCACCTGCCCGGGTCCGTAAGGTTTTTGGTGTTTCGAAGTAACCTTTGAAGCGTTATTCTCGTCCAGTTTATATAGATGACTGGATACAGTATAGTTAGAGAGGTTTTTTTCCCTTTTACCTAATTCCTAATTTCGCCTTGTAAAAAATAAGACATATTTAATTTAAATTAATATTTTTAATATTTTTAAACGCTATTTTACTGTACGTATAATTTTGTGAGAGTCCGTGTTGGTAACATGACCTAACTTTATTTGAAATTTGGGGGTACTATCAAACAGACCCTTTCGTTCCCCTATTACAGTAATTATAAATTAACCGTAGAAACTTATTTATTATTTACACACAGGCTAGTGTAATCCAAAACCTGACTGAACTAGAAAGTGTGTAATATAATCACTCGGCAAAAGTAAACTTGAAAAAAAAGATTTTTAAAACCGAGAATACAAAACTGTACCCTTTTATTTTTTATGTGCCATCAATGCGATTCTAAGAATGTGCTTGTCTAATCATGGAATCATGGGTGATCGTTTATTTGCACGCCTTCGTGATCAGTGTCATGGATCTGACACAGGTCTGACTTCTCCTATCAGTAGTAAATGTTAATAATGGCTGACTTGTATGATGTCTTCAGTCTATCTGTTTGCAGGACCATGTTGAGAATTGAAGATAAACAATAGACTTTAAACTTGTTGCATGTGGACCTCAGCGTAGTCCTGGTACGCTACCAGGTTGGTGTGGCGTACTTCAAACTAAACTAGCAACTATTTATTTACAAAAACATTCGATTGTGGGGTTTATAATGATCTGCTAATTGGGGCCTGGTTTGCTTTTAACCTAGTTTACTGAACCTATCATATATGCCGAACCTTACTTGACTAAAAAGATTTAAGCTACCGCATTATTGTACCTTGCTTAATAATATACAGTTTTCAAACTCCAGACCTCTAGAACAGATACTTAGCTCTAAGATAAGCTAGCTCGGTTCGATAAGTTTCGCATTTCACTTTTAACAAATCTCACCTAAAAAAAAAAACCACGTCAAACATGTCTATATTCTTGGAAGCTAATAATAAAAAACTTTAAAGTAAAGACTATACTGAAAATCTATAACAATCCCCTTTACAATTCTAATGGCAAAACATTGAATTTTTTTAGTGTATTAGCAAATGTGTGTATTTTTTAAAAGTTATTAGAATAGAAGTTCGATCCTAGGATATAGGATGTATGTTTAAAACCAATAACAATTTATTTAAAGAAGATGCTCTCCCCGAATTTTTTTCATTCTATCAAAATCACCTAGGTTTTTTAAAAATGATTGGTCTAACAATAGAGAAAAATTTAGATATCACAAAATAGTTAACATTAATTGTGTCATTTACTAGATTGGATAAACAAGTATTCAATAGAATTCAGTGTAATATTAAGGGGTTAAGGGGTATAACAATGCTAGTCAGTTTGTCAATTGATATGCTCAATGTACGCAATGTGAAAAAAATTTATTAATAAACTTTTCTTAAAAAATAGGAGTATAATAGTTTATTGGGGGTCGGGGCCCGCTTCACTATTTAAGCCCAAGTTAAAAAAATTTCGACAAACTTTAAGGGGAACATTTACCAAAAAACTATAAGTGATAAACACTTTAGAACTTTTTTTTTCCCCTTGAGTAGAAGCACAAAACCAAATATACATATTATAACACAACCCATTTTTGCAAAAAAATATATTTTTGTGATTTATGTGGCCCCAATTTTTTAAAAAAAATACTCTAAAAAGTACCCAGTAATTTTAATAAATTTAGTCGGGGCAATAAAAAATATTTCTGATTGAAATTTTTTTTTAAAAAATCCAAGTTGTTTTGAAAATGTGTTTTGAATATGCCATCTCCAAGATAAAAAAAAAATTTTATGTCCAATCCTTTATAGTTTTTTTGGAGATAAATGTTCCTTTATTTACCGGGGAATAAATTACATTTTTCGTGGAAAAAGCCATTTATTTGGAAACATCCATTGCTTAGCAACAAAACTTGCTTTATAAAATGAATTCCTGCAACCTATGAGGGTTATGGGTCTGCTTCCTCTGCTTCATAGTCCGTCTTCTAGCCACTTTTTTTGACGGTGTAGTCTGTCTTCGACACTTATTTTTCTATTTCATCGACGGCTTTTAATTTCGCTTTTTTTGGATGCGTACATGTCCATGTTCTTGAAGCACATACACTCAGTATTACCCAGGTTAACAATCCCTAATTTAGCAAACACTTCGCATCTGACTATATTTGGGCCTTTGTTGAAGACAGCAATAGCATCATATACCACTATAATTCTCGAGAGAGATAGCATGACAAAAGTCGCTTAGGGACATTTAAATTTAGCGATTCACTTTGGTTCCTGTTCAAGAGGTTTTGAAAAGATTATGCAAATTTTACAATGTCATGAGTGCCAAAGTTTACCTTTAGTACGGTATTGGGGTAATCTACAATACAAGGGGAAACTAATTTTCTTACCTAGACAAACTCCCTCTTTTAAGGCACTTGAGGAATTTGGGGCTTGGTGCACTAGTCCTAGGGTTCTGGGCTTTTGTTACTAGGCCCTAGATTCTAGGCTTCTCACACAGTCCCACAAACTTAACAACACCAAAAAATTTAAAAGGCCCCTTCCCTACTTGCTTAAAACGGTTTTTTAAAGACTTTTTGTTACCAAATCTAGGCATTGTCAATGCCTTTGAAATAACACCCTTTCTAACAACACAGAAAAACCAGGGAAACTTCAGAAAATAAACTGTGACAATTGAAAAGTTATTCTTGGGTTTTAAAACCCAGAAGAAAAACAATAACAAAACAAGGTAATGAAAGATAAATCAGTTGACAAACAAACTGTAAACCCAATAACAAAAAAACCCGTAATAGTAATTCACAGCTCTATTTTGCATAAAGAGTTATAGTACAATATAAAATACAGGTATCCTCAATGCTGAAACTCTCACCAAAAAATTTTTGAAGTACAGCCACTAGAAAAAAAAAAAAAATTTTATTCAAGAACTACTTTTGACCGGGATTTCAATGAAATTTGGGGGTCTTGAATTTAAACCGCGCTTATGAAGAAGCAGAATAATAATCAATAAATACACAAAAAAAGTAAGTTTTGACCCATTTGACCTCCCGACCCCACCCGTTAATGATAGTTAGTTAAAAATAGAAGGAAATCTTTTATATGTAAATTGTATGTATGTGACAAAACACAAATATGCATATAATTTCTATAAACATTATTTTAAATATTACGAACATTAATGACCGAAAATTTTTTGGAGACATTAACGTCAAAATTCTTTTACTTAAAAATCTTACGTTTATCATAAAAAATCAATAGATTGTCCCCTTGATTAGTGGCCCAAAGTATGGTTGTTAGTTGGGCCCATCTACAAACTCTCAATCTCCACTAATGTAAAGGGGGCTATTGGGGCCCCTTTTCAGATTTCCCCCCAAGGAGTTGAGGCTCTTCTAATCAGATCAGAACCCACTACGACACAATGGCCGCAAGAATTACTATAACCCCTTAAATCAGCTATATCTTTCTTAAATTAAACCTTTTAAGTTGAGTCTCTATCAGAAAACCAGCACCTAGTGGTCGTAGCCTCCGATTTTAATAATAATTTTTAGGTTTTAATCAGCTATTGTCACTTTTGTATTCAGTACCCTGAAATGATCCTTGATATTCTATAAATAATTTTGATTCTAGATGTATAGTATATTACGTGTTAAAATATATGAGATATTTTAATGTCATATAAGTCACGGAGGGAAAGGGGGGTTTTCCTAAGAGAATTACACAAGGGTATAATAAACTCATTCAGAGAACTGGGGAAAAGTATCCCACAGATTCCACTAACAAAAATACATTAGGGAAAAAATCTAAAAATTTTTTTTATACTACTAAATATTATAAGGGTTTTATATATTAAAAAAGGGCTGATATTAGAGATTACAGTAGGAAGGAAAACTTGAAAGTTTTCTTATCCTTTTTTAAATTCATAAATATTTTGTTTTAAGTAATTAATGCTCAATTTTAAATTCATATTTTATCTCGAAAGTGACCGTGAAATGGTTTCTTTTTATCCAAAACAAGTTCTTTAAAAGTAATCGTTCAAAATTCGTTTCATGTTATTCTGCAAAAATGTGATTGTCTTGTTATAATTATTAAATTTATATAGCTATTAAACACCACATACAAGACGATAACCTTAGCAAGATAATTATAAAGGGTAAATATCATATTATATTAAAAAAAACAATATGATAAAATTCTTTTTTATGTGTTTTCTAGAAATTTTTTTCGGACAGGTGGGGGGTAGAAAATTCGTTTGCGTCCACCACGTGCTTTTGAGATCATGATCTACTAACATCGTTAGTGCAAAACTCCAAATTGTGGTTAACTCTGATGAGACAATGAGACAACCACTTTTCAAGCTTGTAAATCACCGAAACGATGTAAATGGTTCGTTTAGAGCTTCTTTCGTCGTCAACTTTCCTGTTTGATCGTCTTCAGAAGAACATAACTCCCCAAAATTTCCAGGAGTCAAGTCTTTTGGACAGTATCAGAAAATTTCCAGACGCAGGCCAACCTAAATGAGCACAGTAACTTATCGGTCGTACGTTGCTTTGTTGTTATGTTCATCGTTAACACGAGACTAAATAAATTTATGACATGTTGAAATATATGACAGAAGGCAAATAAAAAGGGCCCAGAAAATAAAGGGGTTTTTAAATTTTGAAGTTGGTTTATTATTGATACATACTTTTCTTAAACATGTCTATATATACTTCACTATGGCACTAGAATTTACTCCAGGGAGAGAAATTTAAAAATTTAAAACTACACAGAAAATTTACACTTTTTGACAAATAAGGGTTTTTTAAATTTAGAATCTGCCAATAATAGTATTTAAAACTTTATATAATCTCTCAAATGGATAGTGTAAATACGTTATAACCCTATAGTCTGGTTTTGTTTAAAAACAATAGGAATCAAAGTATATGACATAATAAATTTTCCGTTCAAGAAAAGAATGTAATGTTCTATTGTGTGAAAAAATTGCATGATGAAAACACTCATAGAGTGGATAACCGCTTAACTAGTAACCACATACACAATAGTTTATTTTGAGCGAATAAAATATTAAAACATGTGATGGTAAATGATTAGTAACCAAAATATAAGGGGGCTAAAAGAAAACAATTAAGCAACCTAATAAAACCTTCTTCAGTTATTGATAAAACCCATCTAGTATGCACCAACAAAAATTTGAGTTGCCAAACATTTAAATAACCCAACTTTTAATCTATGCAATAATAAAATATCTAATATAAAATATAATATCCAGTACAGAAATATAGATATTGGGACAACCATGTGAAGGTGGAAAATTATTGAACCAAAACTAATTTTTAACGGTCTCAACAATTTATAAAAATTAAAACCTAATATATTCCCTTTGATTACCTCAAAAAGGTTATTTTAAGGGTTTTCATTTCGCTCGCAAATGATATTTATGTAGCTGCTATTAAACCCGACCAAACCCGCAACGTCCCTAGTAGCTCGTTATGTCGGTTTAGTATTTCTAAACCCAATTGCACAAAATTTGGGGATAACGTATATTTGTTATTAAACTGCTAGTGCCCTCTCTTCTATTGTTTATCTTGAACGTAAATTGTTTGGAAGGAGGAGGGAAAAAGACATTCACATTAGAAAACCTATACAAAAAAAAGTAAAAGGTGAAAAATTATGGCGTTTTCTAAATGTATAATACCCACAGTATCGACGTGACGCACATCGTATCTCAGAACCCCTGTTTTAAGCAATGGTTGAATATATGAAAAATACATAATATAATACATTATTGCTTACTTCTATTTCTGTAATATCATATCTGCAATAATAACACGTTTTAAGTAATTTTAATATTATTATAATCCTCCATACACAAAATTAAGATACTGAAATAAGCGCGATCAAGATACGATGTTAAACTGCCAAACAAGTGATTCCGAATGTTGCTCTAACTAGATCGTAATGCGTAAATTGGCGGAGGTTCGCTCTTCAAACAGAAATAATGTAATAACACTGGGTTTTAATGTTCTGAATGTTTAGTGAGGTATTCTGTTTATTGTTTTAACATATCGTAAATAGTTTATGTGAGGCTATACCCGTTTTAAAATAACAAAACTTGTAGACATCGACAAAGGGTAATTTTATAACTTCTAATAAAAAAAGGTAGATATATTGTAAATGTTTTGAGAAAATACCATACAAAATTAGTATAAAAACGTATATCTAATCCAGTAATGAGAAAAATCTCTATTTTCCCTTTAATTATATTTAGGGGAAAATGTCCCAATCGAACGAATATAACCCCCAAGTCTGAGCTTAATTTTTCACGCCAGCGCCCTCCCGACAAGGATGATATGGGGTTTCATACCGCGACAGATATTGCGGTTTTTCAACCCTTCTATATTGAAAGTAGGCCTAGGAGCTTTGGGTACTACCCTTTTTTATAGGGCGAAGAAGACTTTTTAAAAATTTAACTTGTTTCAATATATGAACTGCAGAGATTACATCTATTCTTTATAAATGTTCAACATGCACTAAGCGATGCTCAAGTTGTATCTAAAATTTATAAAAAACTTAAACATCTAACTTATTTTATTACGGAACAAACCCCTTAAAAAAGTTAAACTTGGTTTTTTAATACCCTCTAATATGTTGTTTTGTTTTGTAAATAGCTACAAAGAAAAGCGAAGTAGCGTCTCTGGGGACAAATTCTATAAACGTTTTACAAAATATGTGGAGAATTTGCCACATACCCCTTTGGATTGCGTCAATAAGTCTATCTGCGTACCAGTATTTGCATACACAATTTCAAAGGTTATGTTAATCGATTAAAATAGAAACATTCTTTTTTCACATAGCATCCACGGGGACTCCAAAGGTTAGATATCTACCATATATAAACTTTAAATACAAAATATAGGAGATGGGTAGTTCTGAATTAATTTATTATTCACACCTGGAAAAAAACGATTAAATTAATAAAAATCTTTGTAGGTTTAGGAAGTAAATTTTAGGTAGAGAGGGGAGAAGGTATACCAAGGAGATAAGATTTATCAACATTTAAAAATTAATAGTACTTTCCCCCAAAACCCCCACGGAGGGTGCCCCTTCATCTGGCACGATAAGCCCTGTACTTTTGTTTATCACCTCACAACTCTAGGCCCCCTTGAGGGTAAATAGATTACCCCCAAAAATGTGGTTTGCAATCAAGTTACACAAAACTTAGCGTCACTTGTCCCCAGAGAAAGTATACAAAGAGCAAAGATTCTGATCGAGCCCACAAGTTTAAACAGTTACCAGTTCTTAAAAAAATTCACATAGGAGAAAATAAGGACCACCCTTTCTTGGCAGAAACCCCGCCCCCCTGGTGTTATCATGCACGAGAAATGTAGTAAGGAATCGTGAAACGCGGTGGGATGGGGGGATTATCCACCCTCCAAGTGAATCTCGGTTTAGGGGAACAAAGAGGTTTTAAAAGTGGGCCGCTTCGGTCTGAAAACATTGAAAGCAGGGAGTAAATGAATCGATTTATGAGACTTGCCCTGGACTAACATAACGAGGGACTGTGAGAGGGGGGCCGTGGGGGTACCGGTGGGCGGGGCTATCTGCCTTAGGGACTCTGGTATCAGTACGGAGAGTAGAGGGCCGGACATGGGGAATGGAAGGCAGTGGGGCGGTTCTGTGGGGTTTATATGTTTAAAATTTATTGTTTAGGAGGAGGGGGGGGGGGAGGTGGTGACTTAATGTTGGGAGGGTATAGGAAATGAGTGTATTATGAAATGGAGAATGAATGGCGCAAACTAGAAAAGGGTTATCTAATGTGGAACTGATAAAATTTTGTGGGCAGCTTGACAATTATGAATTGAGTTTTAAAAAAGAACACTTCCCACCCCCGCAAAAATTTAAGTAAACAATTAATAGATTAATATAAGACAGAGAAATCAAGCTTAATTTTAGGAGGTGAGACAAGAATATAATGGAACTTTAGAAGGATAATATTAAAAAACTGATCATGGTTCAAAATTTTTAACGTAATTCCACGTTTTAAAAGTGTATTAACTTTTGACGAGGAAACAGCTTTATTTGTAATCTATTTCCACTAAGGAAATCAGGTTATTGGGGAATACAATACTTTCGAGACCCCCCTCTAATAACGATAATTACGCATTTAAAAACCCCACAAACTAAAAAACAAAGCTAAAAGAAAACTCAATATATTTTACAAATACATCGTATTGAACTAAACGGTAGGAACAACAAAAATAATTTTCTAATTTTAACCCAGAATATTTACCCACACATTCCGTGGGTTTATACAATTTTACAGTGTTTGTGGGGTTTGTGTTTGTTCGATCACAAGGAGTGGATTAGCATACTCTGAATATTGATGGGGGTGGGTGGGTCCATAAATTGTTTCCCACGGCTGGGGATACTCACTGAAATTTTTACTCTTCAGTCCGGGGTTATTAAATCCGTAGTTGTTTTTTTCCTGTTTGAAAAACATAAATAAGTTCAACATTCTTTCATTTTATCGTAACGTCGGCGTGTGCGTAAAAAACTAGACTAAATACTCGACATTAAAAGATGTTAAATAAGCCTACTCCATTAATCCCCTTACTTAGAGTAAATATTAGAATATTTCCCTGGTGTTTACAACCAACAAAATACGAGTATATTCCTAATTTTAGTATTAATATTGTTTGACTTATATGAAAAAGTGTTAACAAAATAACAAGTTTTCTTTCATAGAAATACATTCTAAGCGCACAAGAACAGTACCATACTTCAATACTTTAAATAGATTTTTGTAAGAATTGTTCCCGCCCCCCCGGCCATATTCCCCAAATTTATCCGAGGGATATGAATTGGGTCAATTATAGCCTATTGATTCGTTGGTGGTGTATGGAGACTGGATAGGGGGTCCTCGGGGGCTGTAGAGCACAGGGTAGGAGGGGTCATGGTGGGGATCGGGCATGCACTGGGGGCATAAGTGTGGGATGGTTAGGTGTGAAGAACCAGATGCGTCCATGTTCTGTGACTAGGTGATGAATCGTCTGGAAGACGCCCGTTCTCCTGGTGGTTTCTGCTTAGCCGCGATCTTAGTAAGTTTGTGTATACGTACGGATAACAAGTATACTTGGTGTATATTAGAGAGGGAGAGAGTTCCGATTGAACGTTCTTCAACTCCGTGGCGTCAAGATGGCACGACAATAGGCTTACAGCAAATGAGTTCTCAGAGATCCTCGGCTATCTATAATCACTCACATGCAGCCTTCTTCGTATGACATTTGAGTCCATACTGAACACAGCATTCATGTGGGAGATCATGATGAAGGTGAAGTGAGGACCAATATCCTAATTCGCATACTGCATATTCATAGACCCTCTCCTAGGCCCTTTTACCGCTCATTGTAATCATGAGTTTATAAGAACCAGATATCCTAGTTCCCCGTACTAGCATGATCAAGAGACCCGGGCCTCCTTTGGGCCTTACCGCTCATGTTAAATCATGATTTTAAGGAACCAGGTATCCTAATTCCGCATACTAGCATGATTCAGAGACCCGCTCCTGGACCTTTAAAACCGGGCTCATTGTATCATGATATTAAAAGGAGACCAGATATGCCTAGTTCCCGTACGAGCATGATTCAAACCCGGTTCCTGGTTCTAATTGCTACTGGACTGTGTGGTGTTAATAGACCATATAATCCTAGTTCCCTACTATCATGATTCCCAGAGACCCGGGGGCTCCCGGGGGACTCACTGCTCACTGTATTGTGAGTAGTAAACGGACCTAATACCCTATTTCGCGAAGTAGCAAAATGGTTCAAATACTCCGGTTTTAAACTACTTCACCTGGGGAGGTGTGGGATTCAAAATGTTTCATATATTGAAAAAAACCTCAATCTGTTCATAAAAACATGTTCATTTTTAATTATTAGTCTAAATCATTTCATCTCTATTCATGAAAAAGTTAATAATAAGGGTAGAGCTTTTAAAACACCAGTTATCTAGAATAAAAAAGTGGGATATTGGGGGTTAAAATTGGCTTGTTAATTTAGTATAGACAAACTGTGAGAAGGGGTAAACGTTTAAAGGAGCGGGTTTTTTCCTTTCGATATTATTAGTATTCGGTAATGCTACAACGCATCATGCATCGTCTGGTTATGGAAAAAAACCATTTGTTTCCCTTTGCCACCTATGAAACGTTTGCGATCCGCGACTTAACATAAAACTGCGTATTTCACAGCTCTTCAGCCCTGTTGGGACAGGGTCGGAGAATATAAATCGAGTATGCCCATATGTAAAATAAGTTTATGGAAAATTCTATTGTTTAAAACCACTAGACTAAGAGAGGGCCTTTCTTAACGGGGTAACATGATATTTTGGGTAAGGAGTAATTGAAATTTGGCATGCGAAAACTACAAAAAAACAATTCCCGTTTCATCAAAAATGTTTATAAATTGTAAATACTTTTTCCCCTTTCATCAGCCGATTAATCCAAAAAATTTTTTGACATCCATTGAGGCGTACTCTAATAATATAGATGAAATATATATCCTTAGAATTTTTTATTAATAGTATACATTTTTTCGAGATAAAAAAAAATATTATCGAATAAACATAATTCGTACAAAGAACGGTCCTGAGCAAAAGATTGTGCAAGCTTTTACAGCTTAAATCAATACACCAGCATGTCTATGAAGGATATTATAGAGCGCGCAAATTAAATAATTTACTTCCCAGCTACTGTAATTCTTGCCGGATTCTCATCAATAGATCCACATATTCTTCCAGCACCCATAGTCCGGTGTTTATTTTCTGTTAAAAACCCGCACCATTTTATTTTCTTTCCTCCCTGAGGTTTGGGGGGCGTTCCCCGTGCTACGCATGCGTACCTAATAGTTACCAGTAGTGTTAACCGGGGTTTGTGTCAATCGTACTAGGTGACGAGATGCGTTAGGCCCTCTTTCTAAACTGAAATTTTAGGAGATGGTAGGGGTTTTAAAATTTTAGTTTTTAATGCAAGGGAACACATTTTTAAAAGTTCCTTTAAAAAGTAAATTGAAACAGATAGTGAGATTTGGGGGCAGAGGCATACTGAACAGTCAAGGCTGTGCTCTTTTAAATGTGCCGATTTTGGAACCGGGCATTGAGAGACAGAACAGGGTGATTCTGATGTCTGCGCATTTGATGAAACACCATTGGGCACAAGAAAATTTCTTCTGCTTACTGGTTGTGTTCCTACACCACATCCGCTCTCTCTTCCTACTTACCCTCCATAGTAAATTTTTATGTTTCCGAAGTTCCTGAATTTGGGAAGAAACCTTCATTAAATATTTTTCCCTAGATTGTGACATTATCTGAAATTTGAATTCTTGGGGAATTAATCTACACAACGAATATACCTCCCTTAAAGTATTTCAGTTCTCGAACCAGATATCTCAAATTTTTCCAAAATGGACGGGAATTCGTCCCGGTTATGACTCTGAAAGTTTTAGATACATGAAATTCACTGATAAGAAAGTTTTAAGAATTATTAATCACTTACTAACATACGAGGAATCTTTAAACCTATTCTTAAAATAATATTGATCACTTCAAAGAAACCCCATCAGAAGGAATTATAATAAGCCAAGAAACGAGGTTTATATTAATCGCAACCTTGCACACATTTTAACACAATGATTTTTACACTCAAACTTCTGTGTCGAAAGCAAAAAAAATCTACTTCTACACGCATTGTGTGCGATTTTAAAGACTTGGCGTGTGCCGGTCCTAATTGACATTTTTTCTGAATTTTTTTATACTTGTTGAGCGTGCAGAGTGACTTTTTTTAAACTCTAAAAATCACTTAAAACTGATAGTTACAGAGTTTGTAATAGCTATTACCTAACAAAACGCAAAGAATACACAATATAGTCGTAGATGAGGAATTATAACATACTAAGGCCACTACAAAAGCATAAGTGGGAGCGGGAAATGCCTACTTCGTCCTATGTAAAATTTGCTATATTTACGTACGCTTTTTCTTCACAAGCTGTAAAGCTTTAGATACATTTATCATCCTTTTCTGGTTTAACCAACCGATCTTAATATCTTTCAAACACATAAATTGCTTAAACAAATTGTATAGGACGCTAAAAAGGAAAAAACACAAACGTAACACAAAGAAAAATCACAAACAATTAATGTCAACAGTAAATAAAACTGGGTCTAAATAAAACCTATAATCCAAACAATTATTGCATAGGTAAAACACTTTCATATCTCTGGGTTAATTATTTTGTAGGTATATCTTGTAAATCTTCGCATTTAATATACTGCTAACATTCGGAGAAATTTTGTAGAAACTCATAAAAACGATAAGGCAATGTAATATTCCACGTTAAAAGAGGCATGCTCCATAATTGGGACTTAATCTAGATTTTTACTCTTCAATCTCTTCCTCCATGTACCTTATTTTCTTGTTGTACTAGCCTAGCCCTCCTTCATGATTCTTTATCAACCGTCTTTTCTCGCTTTTTTCCACTGTCTAAAAATACCCGTTTCCCGCTGAGGAGGATTTAGATGGACAACAAACTCAGTCCCCGTAGTATTTTTGTATGTGTTCCGTCTCCTCGCTGTGGCTGTGGTAATAGGCCATTACTATATTATTAAAAAGTATATTAGTTATTACGTGGTGCAAACACTTCAACAGTGACTCCTGTTTGGAGTGTGTGTCTTTGTATGACTGTCCACTAAGAAGTTTTAAACCTTGGATTATATATTAACTTACCCAATTATGCACTGAACATTCTTAAACTCTACATGATTCATTGAAATAATATTTATAAAATAGTTCTTGTGAACAATTTTTTATTTTGTAACTTTTAAAATGGTGCGACCAGATTTTGGCAATAGGCTATTCCAAAGTATTTTTTATAAAACACCATGCATTTAAAGTTATTTATAATAATAATAGATTGACTTTAAAATGATTGAAATTAATGGATGAAATAAATTAGATTTTTAATACGATTAATTTTTAAATTTTAAGAGATAATACATTTTTTATTTTGCATAAATCTGTATATAATATGGTATTAGAGAGACGATAACGCAAAAGAAGAGAGGAATGTATTTGAACTTCTCGAATTGCACTTCTCACATCACAAATAAACACACACTTACAAACAAAAAAACAAAACACTGATTTTTATAGTACCACGTTCAGGTGAAACACTCAAAATTGTAGACCCTTTGGCAACATAAAAAAATCACACTAAATATCCCCAATCAACTTCATTATTCTTGAATTTAAGCGTAAATACCATTTACCTGTCATGTAGACAAAGTCAACATAAGTATAGATTATTATGAATGTAATTTTTAAATCTGATATCGTAAAACTTTTTGTATTTCTATTAAACAAATTTGATTTAAGTGCAACAATCTACTAAAGTGTTTGTATAAATGACGTTAAGGGGAAAAAAAGAAAAAAAAATTATTGCATTATCAAATCCCGAACCCTTTAACGAAAGAATGCAAAGATAATTTAGCTCAAAGAATCCTGAGCAATTTTCCAGTTTAGTGAGAGCCCTTAGCGATGCCACTTTCACTATTCGCTAGCAAAGTTTGATGATCGATTTAAAAGTATCTAAATTTATTTATCTTTAGTAAACGCTACTGATTGGAACTCGAATCAGTAAGGGTAATTAGTAAGAGTTTATAATTAAAAAAACGGTTACTTTACAGAAACCGTTTACTAAATCCTTCCCCCTAAAACTATTTTTTGTAAGCACCTAATCCGAAGAACCTATATGATAAGATGTAAATTAAAATGCCCGACCAAATTCCTAAATCACGATGCTAATACAAAATATTATGTAACCATCATTTTTTGAAAACAAATCTTTGCGCTACATTCAACTTTCTAAAACCTTCTAAAAAACTTTTACAAGTAGCACAGACTAATAACACATATCTAATTTTAAAGAACTTTAATCTCTAAATTAACAAATTCTACATTTGTCAGTTTTGGTCATTAACTTGTATAACCAAGAAACTAATGAGTGGTTTAACGACAAATCCCTTACATATTAGGATGAATAACTATAGGTAATCGGTCAACAGAAAAGACAATATATTGTTTTCACAACCACGCATTGGATTATAAAAAACGAAATATTTAAAAACAATGAATACAAGGGATTTGAAAGTATCAGAAGATCCCTTCAAAATCAAACTGGGCAATTTAGAACAAGCGCAATAAATAGTCACAAAGTAAAATGTCACCTTTTAGGTTAAATAAGAATATAACATGCTAAAACTAGTCTAAATAATGTATAAGAAAATGTATAATTTATTTTATTTGTTCTACATTTAAAAAAAACTTCTAAGAGATGTATTTATATAATATGTTGGATATATTTATTTTTTCTTTTTTCTTTTATTTTTTTAAAACGCATTTCTTATAATTGGATAGTCTTATAAATTTATAGTGTAAGAACACTTGTATACAACACTCTTATAATATACCAAGGTGTTTGAATAAATTAAACTAATAAATATAAATTCTTAATTTAGATTACAACATTTTAGCTGAAACAAACATTATTATACTAACATAATGAACCTATTCCATACTTACTTTTATAAATGTGTTAAAATTTTGAACTGAATACAACAATTCTAACTGATGACAATTAACAGCTCTGGACTGAGGTGCCAAGTTAGGTGGAAAGATTAGTAATAATTTTCATTAAATTACCTTTATAGCACTTTCACCGGTCAGTAGTTACTACGCCGGAGGAGATGTCCTGTCAAAATAGATTAAAAAAGTTTCAGTATAACCTGTTTTAACCTAAAACAGTGGTACAATCACTGTTAGCATTATTTGAACTTTACAATGTGTGTTGCAGTGTTTTAGGTTAATGTACCCACCTTGAGGACAAGCTAACATTACAAATCTAGAAAGGAAATTTTACTAATTTCTTGTAACTCCTGAACGATAAAATATCAGGAAAAGTCTGCCTCTTCTCAATCCCTCCATACTGAAAAAAATTACTTTAAATCAGGAACATGTTTAAATAAGGTCGTAAGCTGCACTAACATGTCGGTGTGAGATCGAAATGGATACGTGAAGCGTTAAAAATTAAAAAATGAAATAATAACTAGATTTTCTTTTAGAATAAATTTTCAGTACATTGATACATTAAGTAACCAAAAATGGTTATCACAAAATGAACTCATTGAAAAAATATAGTTTATTGCTTTACAAACTTTTTTATAATTCCATCAAATGTGACCTCCCTCTAAACTAACGTAGCTGGCGAACAAATGTTTCGGGGAAAATTATTCCCACTGCTCTCAAGAAAAAAAACCAGGATTTGTGGATAATAAGCTGCAGTGAAAAATTGGCATGGATGTTTATTTTCGTTTAATGGGTTAGCTAACGAAATATGTTAGAAACATGGTATACTCAACGATGTGGTTAGTAACCACGGCTTAAATAATTACAATCCTTTTAATATTGTTTTTCATTTTGATTAAAAGTGCATTTTTTAGTAAGAAAAAAAATTCCTGTTTATATCTAAGTATGCCAACAATATTTTTAACGATCGATAAAATATATTTAAATATTTGCTTTGTGAATGCATATGAGCCTGTAAGATAGGAAATCTTGGAAAACTGAAATTTAAGTGAATAATTACGAAAAACAACTTGTAAGTTGTTTCAGTCACCCGTAACAGTATCCGTGTAATAACTACATTATCAACCCTAGATAATAGCAGGTAGTAAAAGGACAGAAGTAGTCTTTTTCTTTTTGTTGACATTTTCCCTATGTAAACTTGTAACAATAGTCTCCAGGAAGTTAGTACAAAGGAACTCCTACCTACACAGACAACTGTAATGATTAGTAACTGTGTTATTTAATTTCGTGAAATAGAAATTAAGTAAGTAAGAAGCAAGATACAACATTTTCAATAACGATATAATACGATGCAAATACATATATATTGATATGATATTTATGAATTTAAAATATAAAGGTATCATATTTTCAGAGAGATGTCTAGACAAAATGACACATTAACATAAATTCCGGAGTGTTTATGTATATTTTAAAATGAGTATTTGAAAGATTGCGTAAACAGCGTGATTGAAAATTAAGTTTGCACCACCTGTTAATATCTTTTGTTATATTTGATATATATAATCTGTTTCCCATCAATCTTACTAGCTACTAAGGACTACACTAATAATGATAGTTTTAAAATGTTTAACCCACAATGGAAAGGGGGTGAGGGTGTAACTAAAATTCTTCAAAATAATAATTTTATAGTCGTTAAACATGTAATTTTATAAGTTCTTGGTTAGTCCCATAAATCACTCACAAAATTGAAATCGGACCCCACTCTACGTGAAATAGGCAGATCCCTAAAGGTATAATCTTTGGAAAAGTAATTTGCATGTAAATTCCTTATCTTAACTACAATCTTTCAAATTATGGAAAAGAAAGACTAAAGATCAAGAACAATACTTGTTTAACTCACGGAAGGGAACCTTCTTAAAGTTTTATACTTTTAAAGCTAATTTATTTTGTTAAACTTAGTACATTCAAATTACATAAAAATTAAATAAAACTATTAAAAAGTTTAAATCAAATCAGTTATGAGTACTGTATACTTAACTGTTTAATTACATATTATATTAATTAAGAGAATATTAACTTCCATGCATCAACTGGCTCTCCGTGAACCTCCCCTTAGTAATACAATTTTGGTTCTACACAATTTTCTGACATTTTAATGCTTATTTCTAATATTTTCTGTATTAAGTTCTCTAATATCTCTCTCTTAGTATATTCAATATAATTCTGGTTTTGAGCTGTTTACCACTGATTATCAAATGGTCCCACAAACCGATATCTATTGGGTTATAGGTCATATGACCGGACTGAGTCACTCTGTATATGTCCGCCTCGGGCCAATCCAATGATTAGGAAATTGCTGTTATAACGAACCCCTTACAACTCATGCATAAATGGGAGGGGCACTATCTTGTCCGAAAAAATACATAATCTCTATTAAAAACATGCGGTAACATCTGGTAATTATAGTCCGTTAACGTTGAGATGTTTGAGAGCTGAAAGTAACCTGTATATTTTAACATGTTGTTGTAGGTTACACCATTCAAGTTGCCAACAAAAACAAATGGTGCTACTATAAAATAACCAATCATAGCCGGCTCATATTTTTAATTTCAGAGTGTTGTAGTATGACCTTCCTGGTACCAGTGATGGTTCTCTTGTGCTCAATACCTAAATTTATTTTAGGTTAACTTGTCCATTTTGAGTTTGAAATGATTCTTCGTCAGGCAAAATTATATTAAAATAGAGAATACCGCTCTTTGATTGAAGCCTCGTGATTCATGATCTCACAACATTTTAGACTAATATAAAAATCATATTTGTTCAGTTCTTGTACTAGATATTTTTTATAAGGGTGAAACAATGAATCAATTAATGACTTCTGCACTGACCAAAGTGTTAAAATTTGTGTTAATGCGCATCACCTGGTAACGAACTATTGGGGTGATAAAAAATTCTACTAAAACGCCTACTTCCAACAGCTGCACAATTATGGGCGGTCGACGGGTTCTGGGATCGTCCTGCAACACTTCGAGTTCCGTTGACACTTCAAAATTAATTTATTGACAGCTGTCCTTCTAAATGTATAGCCAGGTGGCTTTCATAAAAAGTTTCATTGCGTAAACGTTGTAAGTTCCTAATTGTCCAAAGAGTACGACGAGTTCTAAACGTTCTTCTATTGAAATAATCATGATTTAACTGCCCGAGAAACTCAATTAGTAAAGCCATGTAAACCTTTAAATATCGCCGTTCCTAATCAAAGAATGTAATGAACAAGAATACAAATGGGTCTATATCACAAAGCACAACAACGAAATTTTAAAAGTATTGCAATCGAAACGAAGCCGCAAAAGTACGTTTAATTGTCCTTACAATGGCTCATCTGATTAATATATATTTACATTAAATTGTATAAATGGCAATAGCCTTATTTCAAGTTCAATAATCAATGAATCGCAAAAGTTACTTGTTCCGCCGAGAGAGGAACCCTGAAATCTCACTTGCCAGGGTGAAATGTGGCTACCATTACACCCACAGAGCGCTTACTTTTTCCGAATCAATTATTTTGTATCTTGGCCGAATATGCCACATATGCATTTAAATATAAGCAAACTAACATATGGATCGGAAGACCAAATACCTGTCAAACCGACTTTTTATTTACATTAAATTGTATAAATGGCAATAGCCTTATTTTAATTTCCATAAAATACTTTTTACGATTCAATGAGTTTTAGTTGAACTACAAACTAAACTCAATTAGAACTCAATATTTGGTAAATAAAAAAGTAACACCTTTCCAGGTGAACTGTTACTACATTTTGGAAACTGATTGGATATAAGTTAACGTTTGGTGCTGTCATTTATTTTAGAGGGGTCCGACGTCAGCTTATTAAGTGTATTATAATTTGAATAACAAAGACCTTTAAAATTATATGTTGCAAAGACTATAAGTGCTATTTGATCATTTTAGTGGCCCCTCTATCACACTGACACCTGAGGTTTAAAATTTTGAAAACTATCATTATCAGTAGCAGCCCTTTGTAAGTGAGTAAGATTGCCGCAAATTTTGATTTTATATATATAAGAATACCAATACAGTTTATGAGGGGTGCAACCAACTTTACAACTTTATAAAAGTGAGGAAATAGCAAAGTACTATCTTGAACATAGAGGGAAGATGGTCAAGAGAAGAGACGTCCAATCTGGAGGGTGTTATGAATTTTCTGTGAAGAAAGGGCTTGAAAACTTAAAGCCTGGTTATAAAACCGATGTGCGATTACATAACAAAAAAATATGTATTTAAATGGAATTAAGTTTTACTAGCACAATGATAAATAAATAATAACAACCGAAATGTTTAAAACGACATTTATAAATGTCATTTTAAATATGCAATGGACAAAGACAAGTTCGAAGCATATACCGAGCTTTGAATCTCCAATTAAAAAAGAAGTGGGAAATATTAAAAAGATATGAGCGGAGGGAAGAGGGTGAAACTCATCAGCAGAGTGCTAGAGATCTCAACATAACAAGTAGAAGTCGGGCTTCTCGTGTGTGGTTGAATAGAGACTGACACTAAGGACTTAAGCATGATAAAAGTACTATTACTTACGGAACGTTTTTGCGTAATTTTCCATCAATATTAGGGTGTCCAACGTTAACTCTCTGGAAAAAGGTAATCTACGTTTAATGCTCAGGTCAAGACAAACAACATTACACCATACTTAACATACTTAGCGGTATCTCTGATTTAGCTTTATTTTCCCATTTGTCTGTTTGAATGTGTTTTTTTTTATAAAAAAATTTATATATTAAAAACTAATAAGGTCAATTATACCAAATTAGTGTTCAAATTTGGATGATAAAAAAAAGGCCTATCACAGAAAATATGTCATGAAATTTATAGTTATTCTTTTCAAATGGAAATCATTAAAACTTTTCAACTTTAGATATAATTAAAAAACAACAGCATTTAATCTCAATATATGCATGAATAAAACAGTTTTTTTTAGAGTAATATTATTCATAATTTAATGACATCAGAACCATATTTAAATAAAATAAATAAATAACTTTAATTTATAACATGATTTACTGTGACCAAGACATGAATCCCCATTGAGGTTCTCCTAGCAAAAAGCCAACAATACAAACAAGAAATAAACGGCAGATCCCCAATGTGGCCCACGTCTTTTCACAGGAAAACTGCTCTTAATTAGTTATTTTTATTCGATTTCAATTATTTTCTTGTCATAAAATTTGTTTATAATACCTAAAAACCCTGCCTGAACCAGTGAACTCATAAGTATATGTTGTCTTAAATCACGAAGCTCCGGTAACCTGCATATGGAAGTGAATTTAGAGAGATCTGCAATTTTTATTTTAAAGTCCCCTTAAATCATAATCTTTTGAATTAATAAACCAGCTTAATACTGATCTAAGTTTGAGAAATTAATTCCAGTACATTTTATTTTGGTAGATGGACAGGAAGAATTCTTTTTCAAATCACTTCAGAATCATTTAATAATTAGCATTTCGTTAAATTAGTACTTAAAATAACAATCCTTGTACATTGTCAGACAATTTTTATTTAACTATCAAAAGCATACAAAAGCACTTTTGTTGTAACAGTTTTCGCGAGAAAGTTTTTCTTCCTTTTAATAAATTTAATTTTAACTTACGTTTCAAAATTAAATCGAACTAAATTTTTTAAATTGATTTAAACTGAAATAGAACTAAAGATTAACAGAATAAATAAATTTGAGTCTTGAAAGTAACAGAGTTTACAATGTGTCCTGAATCTTATAATGTATTTTGCACGGCACGTTATATAATAATCTTTGGTTCAAATTAATTAATATTTTTACGTAATAGCCAATTAATTCTTTTTACCCCGATCAAGAAAATATAAATACACAGCTCTCGGAAAGTGAATTCGGTCAAAACGAAATTTCCTTCTCGCCTTTGCCCATTTCCTTCGGGTCATAGGTATTTCCGGTACCACAGTACATAATTGCCTTTTAATGAATAAATTTCAAGATAAATAAAAACATATACAGGACTTTAAAGCCATTTTCAGTTCACAATGTATCTTACTTTCTGCGATTTTAAAAATTAACTTACAATGCCATAGCTGAGATTGCTTTAAGCTCCCGATGAAGTAAATTTTACATTGATAACGTAGGTACCTAGAAGCGCCTAGTACGGTCCCACCCAATTCCTACCTTCTTCCATGTATAACGGACATGAAAAACTTAATTAGGTGATGCAAACTTCCAAAATAATCGTTTATACGGAAGGAATTATAGGAAATGTCCTTTCTATAAACAGAAGTCCTTTCTTCGTTATTAAAGTATTGTTGTACTTCCGGCTGTGATTCCAGGCTTTACTCATTAGTGTTTATTTTAAAACGTGGCCGTTTAAATAGTTAATTACAATGCATTTGATTTAAATTTTATCACTGGCACAGTCTGCCAATAACACATATACACTAACTTTTTATTTTCTATCTTCATTAACACTATTGATAAATCGCTGTATCTTTATTATTTTGTAAAATATAAATGTAAACTGATTCTCATCCAATTTTAGCTCGAATTGTAACAGCTGGTAAGTGTCCGGTTACATTTATAGATTAATGAAACACAAATAGTAAATTATTTCTGGATTCCAAAATATTCCAGCTAACTTTCTTAACCTTTCTCTTCAGAATCATCGTTCTCGGATTTAAATAAATAAGAAAAAATAAACAACATGAATTGCCCTAGCCGTTCTCATTATTAGCGCTTAGCAACAACAGTTTAACGTTTAGTTTTGCATTTATTAAGGTATTACCTATTGCGAAAAATACATTTCATTAGGATCGCAATAATTTACATATGAATTAATACAAAACACTTACAGCCATTTAGAATTTATTACTCGTGTAATTAATATTCCATAATTAAAAAAATATCATTTTTTTATCTATTTCAGGTCGAAAGATCAAGTACAAAAATATAACCTGTTGAAAGGGAGGAAATAGGACTGAAAATTTAGAGAGAAAGTGCGTTCAGCGCTATTAAGAGAAAGTCCATTAAGTAAGGAACCAAAGAGGCAAGAAACAAAGCCAAAAAAGTTAACATCTTCTGTTATTTTATCCTAATTAATCCCACAATATATCTCGACTATCTTAACACAGCACACTAAAATTTATTATATATTTTTTTTCAATAAATAATTTTGCACCTGTATGTGCACCAAAACGTCTATATTTTATCTATTATTTTGAATTTTAACATTTTTAATGATAGACTAAAGAGAATTAGAACTCATTAAAGGAAAATGAATAAAACAATTCATCATCCTAAAGACACTATATTTTTAACATAATGTTATCAAATAAACCTTAAGTTACCAAATATTAAGTGAATTAATAGTAAAATATTTCTTGTACCTTGTAAAAATTAGTAAAGTTATTAAATGGTAGATGTTCAGTTACATGACACTATTAGTATAGTTAGTTGAAGTGCAGTAGTAATTATAAGTGTACAGTGTTAGAAATTTATTAGTAGTTGGAAGGCATGCCATTCCAGTTAGATATCTTGACAACCCAAATATTCATGACATAAGTATTCAATTTCTGGAAGACCTTCGTTGCTGCAGGAAATACTGTGAGTTATTGATAAATAGCGGACGCGTGAAAGGACCTTCAAAATACTATCTTACATGGATTCCGCCCTTTCTCCTAAAATATTGCTTTTTATGTTATATCCTATTAATATTGAACAATGCAAAGGTTTTTAAATAATTATTTTTGGAAATTTTGTTTTTAATACACAATCACACAAAACAGTGAGGACATCAAAAAAAGACGCGAAAATAATAGCATTGAAGTTATTATAAAATACTGTTTCCATATATTTGTTATTTCCATAAGAAAAAATACCTATTGTAGAATATATTTTTTTGTCACGATATTTATTATGTATAGATTTAAAACTGATTAATTTATTTTTGATACCCAAAATTCTTCATTGAAATTGGCTGTATAGCATATTTTACAGTAAGCCTAAAGGAGAGCAAAAACTGAGACACGCCGGATACACATCCGTTTTAATATTATCGAGTATTGCTCCACCATATAACGTTTAATAAGGGCTTTCACTAAAGACAATTTGAACTTAACTATTCATGCACTCTCTCATGAAATGTTCCATTATTTAATAATTAATTGCCTATATATTTATTGGAGCTAATCTAAATATAAAAAGAAATGTAGTAAAAAATTGTCATTTATTAAGTTCAGTACTAATGAAGCCCTTTTCACTCTCTGACTTCAGGGGCTCAAATACTTTTAAAACTCCCAGTTTAATTATTATGTAATAGTTTTTATATACTATTTTTACCAATTATACCTATTAGATAATGTATAACTAAATAAATCGTTTTGCGATGAATTAATTTTTTCAATAGGAAAATGAAAAAATTAATTCATCAATAAATTAAATTCTGTGAGGCCGTTAAGTCCTAGTATCGTATCTACCTAGTAATACTATGTCCAAACAGAGTTTAAACAACGGTTCACAAAAACCATGAGATGTAGAGAATATAACGTTCTTTACCATACGTTAATCTTGTGCTCTGTAGGCGTTTCTAAGAAAGAATTTTTCTCTTTGGCCTAAGGGATCCGTCTTACTGGACTTCAACGTTGCGAAGATTCCCTGTTAAAAAGGTATTGTAGAAAAAAATTATTTTAATACAAAGAGATGTTAAGACGTAACTACCTTTCTATGTCAAAATTAGACTGATGATAGCACAATGTACACTCATAATATATTAAATAGTATCATTTTTAATTCCCTTATGTTTATAGTTCCTTAAATCACAGAGTAACCTTAAAAGTAACAACAAAAAAGAATATTTCACAATTTTCGGTAACCACTTTAGAGCATAAACTTTAAAAACTAATAAATTTGGATGTTTTTAATTAAAATTATAGTTTTAACAACTAACCGTAGTACAAATTAATAATACAGCTATTTATCAGTAGTGTAATGTAGATAACAGACAGAGTTATTATAATAATTTTTATTAGATCATGGAACAAAGAGGTTAAACAACCAAAAACAGGGAAAAATAACTTTTCCTTTATAAATATAAACCTTTAACTGTAAAAAAATGAATATTACCTGAAATATATTTAATTAAATTGAAAAATAACATTAGAACCCATTATTAACTACACCTAAAGAAGTTTAATTTAAAAACTAAGTCACATTTTGAATTTGTTGGGGTTCTCCACCCTGTCCAGACGTATTTATAATATTACTGAAAGCTTTGAATCTATTCAATTAAATAAAACAAAAATTTTTATAGAAATTCTAGTTATTTCACATGTGCATATAAAAGCTGTTTCATTCTCCGACATCAGAACCCGAAACCACTGCTCTTTAAATTAAATCTGAAATGGATCAGGAGATCGGAATATATTTCAGTGACGAATCACTTATCTGATAAATGCTTAAAAGTAATTTACAAATAATCCTCTCATGGTTTCCTTGTTTTTAGAAGTAAATTGCATGACCAATTGGTGGTGGTTCTGAAGTCACCTTTAAGCCGTTGGTTCCCCAGGTAAAGTGTCAGAGAGGACTTCGTAGCCCTAACCATATAGTTTAGGTAAGAATAAGACATCTTTATATTACTTTAATTTTCTAATATTCAATTCGTATCTATAACTTGTTTTAATATGCTAAGTACTATATAGAAATCATTCACAAGTTTGATAATTTATAGAAAACTAGTATATATAATCTGGTAGGTTTATCTGCAAATTATTGTAATGAATACATCCTTTTGAAAGATCTTGTAAACAACAACATTTTAGTTAGCACAAAAACTCTAGCTTATTTTAATTGTAAATTGTGGGACGAAAAAACTGTTGATGAAGTACTTTTGAAGATAACAAAATCCTTGTATAATTTAATTTTACAATTAAACTAGAAAGTGTTTATATGAGCCATGTGATTCAAAATTTAAAACTCAAAATGGATTATGAATACTAGATTTTAAAATTCCGAACATAGTACACGTCTTTCATCGTAATTTGTTTAACTCTCACAACAAAAACAAATGTTTTGAATTTGGTCTTATATATATCTAAAATAGTATGCATGATTGGAAAAAAACTAGTGTTTTATCAATAAAATTTTTAAAGACAATTTTATAGAATACAAAGGCTAGTTTTATTAATATACAAGCCAAAATCAGCGGTGAAAGGTTAGCTTAAATGTTCATTACAATTTTATGCTGCTGCATTTGTTCTTCCAGAGTCAAAATTTTATCGTAGTGCTTAAGTTGTTTTATTTCACAAACGGCATGAAAAGACAGATAACTCCCTTCTGTTTAAAAAATACAATTTAGAATTTTCATGATAATTATAATTCATCAATAAGCTTTTACTCAAACTAGACCACCATTCTCTAAATAAATTTTTAGATAAATTTTTGTATTAGATTCTTGAAAATCATCATATGATCTATATAGATAAATTTTATAACGAATATAAATATGAAGTCTGGCTAACAGAGAAAAATACCAGTTTTAACTGTTTTTCACTCAGTTTCAATCTAGTACCATTATTAAATTAGGATTAAGTATGTAACCGAATCAAACTACTAGAATAAAAGTATTGGTGAATGAAATCTAAACCCACATGATAATATTGAAATTAAAAAAATACAAATTTAAAATGTTATGCAAAACAGTCTGCCCATTACCTTCCTTCCACCCATTTAAGTGCACCCTGCTTTATATTGGTTGACGGTAAAACGAACCATTATAGTACAGAATATGAGTCATATATGTCGTGTTCTTTGTTTATTATTGATCCACTACGGAAAGGGAACCATTATAGTAACAGAATAGGTCGGTGGTAATTAAACCTGAATTGCTATTCATGAGTCATGTATGTCATGATCTTTGTTTATTATTGATCCACTACGGAAAGCGAACCATTATAGCACAGAATATTCCGTTGTTAATTTCTGCTCAGTTGTCAATTATATGTTGTATGTGTTGTGTTATTTGTTTAATAGTGATATATTATTACGATAAAACCAACCATTATAGTACAGAATATAAGGTGGCAATTACTGCTTCGTTGCCAATTATGTGTTGTGTTCTCTGTTTGCATTCCATTGTTGACGGATGATTTGATATGACAACATGATTCCTAATAAACGTCATTGTTGTGTGCACATGACTTTTGTACTCTTATGCTGTTTTGTCGGATATACTGTATGTCTGATCTATGGACACACGAATCTTACCGAAATGATTCGGCACTTAATATAAGTTTTTTAGTTAACTTTTTATATATAAACGGCCATGTTCTTGTAGTTTTAGTGTTTTGTGCATGATTACGTTACGATTTACGTTGTAAAATATAAAAAAGAGGCAGCTACCATTCTGAAAGGGCAAATATTTATATTACTATATACAAGTATAGTAAAAAAATTAAAATGACGTTAAACGCATTACGATATTGTAATACATTAATGGTCTCATGAGTTAATAAGTTGTATAAATAATATAGTTATGTTTGTGTGTATACAACTACATGATGTTTATATTTACACGGGTTGGCGTTAACAGGGTAAAGATATGGCAATACATTATTGGGTCTCTTGAAGTGACTCACATGTTTATGTTCGCTACAGCTCTTCAAGGTTTGGAAATTTAATTTTTTTTTTAACTTTAGTTCCTGTGACTTTAATTTTCATATGACTTTAGTTTTAAAATCATACACATCATATTGTGTTTCACATCAGTGAGGTAAGTACAATCGGTTTAAATTCTCTCAGCCATCGTATTTACTCACTTTGGTATGAATATTTCAAGTAAAACTGACATACAATACTTATTACTTATAGTGCAATACTGGTATTTTAATTTTTTTCAGTGACTTGTAAATTAATCGGCCAATCGTTGTATATGGTGGTAGTACTTTGATCACCTAACCTACCCATTTCTATTTCTCTCCTCTTAGAACGAGAAGCTTTGCAGAGATAGAATTGTGCCTAGTCCTATAAGGTCCTTTGCGCTGGCAGTTCCAGAGTGGCAGGATATTTTGGATGGTAAGGTTGGGAGAAGAGGCCGCCTCCTAACGAGATCCATGGGGAAACGTTTAGGGCACTAATATCAAGTAATTTTCCCTAGAAAGGAGGAGAATCCAGCTCAGAGACAGGCTCTTCAGACAAAGTAGGAGATAGCACACCCTTATCGCTAGGCTGACGAAAACCTTTGACTCAAACATTTATCTTCGGCAGTAAACTGAACTAAGAATTACCCTTGCGCCCTAGACATTTCGACATTTCCGGTTAGTGATATGCCACCACTGGACGTCCATAAGGTTACGCAGATTTAAGTGACACATCCGGTTTTTTTTGCAAACAGTATGGGTTCAACTGGAAGGTAGAAACCAGCCAAAAGTGAACCATCCTGGTTTTACCAACCCATATCATCTAGAATATGCAACAGTAATTTTGTGAAATCTCAGTTTTAAGTAATAATAATAGCTTTTTGTATTAAATAATAAACCCACAACTTACAGTGAGGTGTATGATACAGATAATATAATAATATTTTTCAATCCATTAATAAGTTGATTACCATTCAACATTCCGATTGACTTTCTTTACTAATAAAAAGTGCAGGAAACCACATTTTTCAGATTATAGCAGGAGGAGAACTGATGAAGCACTTTACGAACTTAAACACTTACCCTTTAAATGCCACATTACCGAAGTTCCTGCTTCTTGGATAGGTAATTAAACGTGTAATAGTAAGGTTGTGTACAGTTCGTTGGTTACTGAGAGAATATTCTCCAATTCTAAAATAATAGTTATTCATCATTATTTTTTAATTGAATGCAAATTTATCCTTCGTAATATGATAATACATTCTACAACGTTGGTTATAGCTCTCTTAGAATGCTATTGTTTGATACAAGTAGGTCTAGGAAAGCTAATATCTCTTAAAAGTAATTACATTAATACATATCGATATTTTAATTAATAATACGATTGTCACATAATAATCTCTCAAAAGACTTCATATAAAATTGTCGTATATAAATTATTCCAAATTGCATGGTTATATTGTATTTGATATAAATATAAAAAATAATCCCTAAAGTAATATTTAAATATTTCAGCCAATATTAGATTGTACACTGAAGTTTGTTATAGTGCCTTGAAACATGTCTACAATATTAAACACTTTTTGATGAACTTTTCGTTTCTTATTTGTATAGTAAACTTTTTGAAATATATTTAATTATTATATTGTAGTTTCACTTCTTTACAGATTATTAATTTACTTCTCAGCCAAACATAGATAAAGGGGTGATGAGGGTTTTTTTAAAATTGAACATAAATTTTCCCCCCCCCCACCCCCCCCCCCCCCCACCCCCCCCCCCCCCCACCCCCCCCCCCCCCCACCCCCCCCCCCCCCCACCCCCCCCCCCCCCCACCCCCCCCAACAAAACCTTTGTCATAAACACTGACCAATGGGAATAGAACTACCTGCCTTTCGATCTAGCTAGTGGGAGCATGATCGTAACTCAGGGTAAAGAATAAAGTCTTCGGTGATTGTATTTTATATTCTGTAATTTTTAATATTTTTCTTGAAAATCACCGAACACATCTCAAATTAGTTCTAGATCAACTTACTCAGGCAGGGATTACTGTGTTAATCTGGAAATATTGTCGTCGCCTATCATAATATCTTCTGGGGCCACGTATTTGATGGGAAAGTTACCATAAACTGATATATATTTCGCCCTAATAACAATTATCTTCAACCCAAAAATGCTTTAAAAGGTTGGCAGGATTCGGAATGTGTGACTTTTAATTAAATTGTATTCCTAATTTCACGTCAATTCTGTGAGCCGTTTAAAAAGATCAAAAATAAAGGATGTTCAGTTCATATAGGATGAGAGATACAACAAAGTCCTTCCACCAAATTAAGCGAGGCCTGAAGTTTCTGCTCCAGCCCCACGTTTACAGAATTTTGATGTCCCTTTGGACTTTGTTACCAGCTGTTTTAAAAAGTGTTGTTATTATAATCACGTGTTGTGTTTTGTTTTGACTTTGTAGTTTACTCAGAATACAATTAGCCATAAATATGTTTTCATTAACATTATAAGTGTTCTATTTTCACGTATGTAAAACACTCATTCAATATAAATGTTTTATGTACAGCTGTGGGCTCCGGGCTTTCTCAACAAAATTGCACGAAAGGAATTATTCGATATGCAAATTCGTAAGTACTAGCAGTAGTCTGTACCTTCACTAATTTTTTTATAATATTTGGAGGCATCGTTTTCTTTACACTTAACACCGAAAATTCCTCACTCTTGTGGATACTTGAGAACCTCCCGTTAGCAGAAAAAATTTACGATGGACTACTCTCATCGATAACTTTCAATTTACGGTCAAAGAAAAAGACGCTAGGGGAAAAGACAATGTTTGTGACTGACTGCCTGGCGCGTTTGTTTGAATCTCTGCCCGAATTTGCCCCAGAGTTCAGCCTCTCATATCTAACTGGGAACATTAGATTCTTTTATTCTGTTTTCATAGTCTTCAAAGACATTAAAACACGTCAATTCAATTAGACCATCGATAAAATTTACTAGTGAAAATGAAGTTAACAGTGAAGTTCCATTTCTTGATATTTTGATAACAAAAACAAGAGAAAACACAATTAAAACAACATTATTTTACAAGAAGACTTTCAGTGGATAGTACCTTAATTATAATTCAAATCATCCTCAACATGTAAACATTGGATTAGCACAATGTTTGTTCCAGAAGATTAATAATTTACCAAAGTTGGTAACTAATAACAAAGACAAAATTTTAAAGGAAAATTATACTACTGAACTTTTGATTAAAAACAACTACCCTCAGTCAATTATATTGAACGAGCTAAGTCTAAAAACAAAAGTTGCAAGCAAATTACCAAAAAAGACAATCCTAATTATCTCACTACCGCAACTATTCCTTATGTAAAGGGAAAATCAGAAAAAATTCGTAGGATAAATTATAAATTTAACATATGCACTGTTTTTAAGTCACAAAATAATATAAGAAGCTACTTAACAAAATTAAAACCGAAAAACAAACAAACAGGAAACCAAGAATGTGATATATAAAATTGACTGTGGTTGCAACAAGACGTATATCGGCCAAACTTCAAGACCTGTGGAAAATTAGGCTAAAAGAACATATTTATAATTATAAAAAAGAAAAAATTGAAAAATCTAAATTAGTTGAACATGCAGTAAAGGAAAATCATAATATAAATTTTTGAATCGTCTATTGTAGTGTTTAAAGAATATTCCTGGACTAAGAGAAATACAATTGAAAAGTGCGTGTATGACACTTTTAAAAGATAATTGTATTTCCCAACCTTCCGTAAATTTCAGTGATATTTCTATACCATTAGTGAAAAAAAGAAAATCCATTCCAAAATTATGAATTGCAAACCATATTTTTCGACATAATTCTTTTATAATTTATTAATTTTTGGTCTTTACAGTTAGTTTTAAATTTTATTCTATTTTATCATATGTTTATTCTATTTTAAACATATGTTTTTTTCTGTAAAGAATATCAAACTGATGATGCCTTAAATGGCGAAAGCGCTTTTTAAATAAAGTTAATGTGGACGTATAAAAAATGTCTTTTCCATCAAAAATATTTGTCGGAAAAACATGGTATTAAACAACTTAATATGATTTCATATCTCCAGTCACTGTGACCTTAAGGTGTCCCAAGGCAGAACAAACTTGTTATGTCGGCCCATGTTTCTCATCTGAAGAAATATTATGGGACGATCTAAGACCTATACACCGCTGCGGGGACATCCATAGAGATCAAAGTAGTTTAGTGATATTAGGTTTGTTTCTTCTCCCTTATGCACATTCTTCTCTTCAAAACAAGAAACCAACAATCACATGCTGTGTTGCGTTACTATTCCTTTTTAAAACAAATAAACGTGGTGATCAGGGCTAAAGTTTGCAGCTTATAACTTTTTTTGCTTTTGCAATTTTCGGTGATTTTTCTTCCAGGATAATCATATTTTTTTATTTTATCATTCTCAGAAACAGTCACATAGCCTGCTTTATTTTGTCCGGCCAACCCAACACATTATTTTACTTTCTGTTCTCATTTCAGAGTTGCATCAGTCCGTAGGCAATTATTATTTAAGCAAGTAGTCAAATTGATTTATTTTTTTACGTTGAAATTCTTACGAGTTAATGGAAATTTGTTTTGATCAAATTTTGTGTTAGATATTATTAAGTTGTGCCTAAACACTTATTACATCTCTTAAAGAGCAAGATATTTCATCCATTTATATTTTGTTGTTATTTTGTCAGGCCCGTATTTAGGCACTTGATATTCTATGCTCATGCACATTAGGCAAGATTTTGGGCGGTAGCAACATTTGATTTTTTACGTTCATAATAAAACATTTCAAAGCAATAAAATAATTATAAAACATTATGTTTTACTCCTCATAAGACAGTCCCTTATAAGATCTTATGAATGAGAGCGTCGTATGGCGTCCTGCAGCGTATTATAACAGGCGAGTACTATAAACGATCAAGTACAATAACGAGCTAGTACTATAACGAGCGAGTACTATAACGAGCGAGTACTATACCGGGCAAGTAATATAACGAGCTATTGAGCAAATTAGTCAAAATGAGTGTTTTATATATTGTCCAGCTTGTCCCCTCTAAGAAATTTGCTCGAGGCAAAGTGGGCCGGGGCGCAGGGTGTATAAAATTCAGTCACGTGACTGTTCATAGCTTGATCGAAATCCTCACTCACAAGTAAAGGCATTTAGAAATGAAAGTAAATAAAATTTTAATAAGTATAAATCCAAATCAGTATTCAAATTCTGAACGTGTGGTATCATGCAACATAAATTACATGGGTAAATACTACGCAATTAGTAAAGAGTTGTTTCTGAGTGGATATTTTAATGTGGTAGACGTTTGAAGTGAGATTTTTAGTGTGTGTTGAGAGGTTGCCGGGTCCCAGGTCCGTCAGGGATCTTTAGAAAAACAAACTGTACCTTTGTGTAAATCAACATATATTGTTCTATAGCGTGTCCGCCGCCGCCTAGAGCTCTATCACTCTCAGATAAAAAAAGTATAGATATTTGAGTTTGAATATTAACCACGAACTAACTAGTAGAAGCTATAATAACGGTAGTTATATTTAATTTTTCCTTGCTTATTTCCGCCTAAGATATATTATTAAAAAATTACTTCCACTGTCGATTTCGATAATATGAAAACAGGCACAGGGTTTTTGGCGCTTTTCAACTAAACATTAACGTTGAATATTCGGTATGTCGGAAAATGTATAACAGAAATTTATAAAATATAACATTTGTAATATTTTGTAGTGTGTAACTTTTAAATGTAGAAATTATACGAATAAAAGTCGTAATAAAATTACTATCTTAACTTTAATTCTTGACGGAAAGATAAAAACCGATTCTGTATTGGTCACGTTATTGGGCTCTTAGAGCCATTATCTTGCTTATTATTGTTTAATCTTGTAAATGTTCGTGTTTTTGTTAATACTATAGGGTTTATTGATTGTTATTACCATAGTAATGTATTGGTCCTTATTCTATTCTTTTGCCGTATAGGAAAAGACATCATAGAACTTTTGAGTTAAAGTTTTTATGAATTTTACGTACTTCTTAGCAAATCTTTTTGAATGTTATAGTTAATAATAGTAATCCTTTGTAAAATATGTTACTATTATTATTATTTAATTACAACCAAATTATTTATTCTTTTGGTTCGAGGGTTTTAAACCCGCAAAGAACCGCGGAGATGATATCTTGTAGAGCAATTCCTGATTAAAGGTTTCAAAAAGTATTAAATTCTCCATGGTAGTAACTCTTGCAGAGAATCTTGGGTCGAGGGTTTTAAACCCCGCAGCGAACCGGGAAGATGACATCCTGTACAACAATTTCCGGATTAAAGGATTCAAAAAGTATAAAATCCTGCATGGTAGTAACTCCTGCAGAGAATCTTGGGTCTAGGGTTTTAAACCCGCAGCGAACCGGGGAGATGATGACATCCTGTACAACAATTCCGGATTAAAGGATTCAAAAAGTATCAAATCCTGCATGGTAGTAACTCCTGCAGAGAATCTTGGGTCGAGGGTTTTAAACCAGCAACGAACCGGGGAGATGACATCCTGTACAACAATTCCAGATTAAAGGATTCAAAAAGTAGAAAATCCTCCATGGTAGTAACTCCTGCAGAGAATCTTGGGTCGAGGGTTTTAAACCCGCAGTGAACCGGGGAGATAACATCCTGTACAACAATTCCAGATTAAAGGATTAAAAAAATAATCAAATCCTCCATGGTAGTAACTCCTGCAGAGAATCTTGGGTCTAGGGTTTTAAAACCCGCAGTGAACCGGGGAGATGACATCCTGTACAACAATTCCGGATTAAAAGGATTCAAAAAGTATCAAATCCTGCATGGTAGTAACTCCTGCAGAGAATCTTGGGTCTAGGGTTTTAAACCCCGCAGTGAACCGGGGAGATGACATCCTGTACAACAATTCCGGATTAAAGGATTCAAAAAGTATCAAATCCTGCATGGTAGTAACTCCTGCAGAGAATCTTGGGTCTAGGGTTTTAAAACCCGCAGTGAACCGGGGAGATGACATCCTGTACAACAATTCGGATTAAAGGATTCAAAAAGTATCAAATCCTCCATGGTAGTAACTCCTGCAGAGAATCTTGGGTCGAGGGTTTTAAACCAGCAGCGAACCGGGGAGATGACATCCTGTACAACAATTCCAGATTAAAGGATTCCAAAAAGTAGAAAATCCTGCATGGTAGTAAACTCCTGCAGAGAATCTTGGGTCGAGGGTTTTAAACCCGCAGCGAACCGGGGAGATGACATCCTGTACAACAATTCCGGATTTTAAAGGATTAAAAAAATAATCAAATCCTCCATGGTAGTAACTCCTGCAGAGAATCTTGGGTCGAGGGTTTTTAAACCCGCAGTGAACCGGGAGATAACATCCTGTACAACAATTCCGGATTAAAGGATTAAAAAAATAATCAAATCTCCATGGTAGTAACTCCTGCAGAGAATCTTGGGTCTAGGGTTTTTAAACCGCAGTGAACCGGGGAGATGACATCCTGTACAACAATTTCGGATTAAAGGATTCAAAAAGTATCAAATCCTCCATGGTAGTAACTCCTGCAGAGAATCTTGGGTCGAGGGTTTTAACCCCGCAGTGAACGGGGAGATGACATCCTGTACAACAATTCCGGAATAAAGGGATTCAAAAAGTATCAAATCCTCCATGGTAGTAACTCCTGCAGAGAATCTTGGGTCGAGGGTTTTAAACCCGCAGCGAACCGGGGAGATGACATCCTGTACAACAATTCACAGATTAAAGGATTCAAAAAGCATAAAATCCTGCATGGTACTAACTCCTTCAGAGAGGCTTGGTACAAGAGTTTAAAACCCGCAGCAAACCAGGAAGGACTTCCACATCAACTTTGGATTACATGATAGAAATAGCGTGTATTTATAATTTTTACGGGCTGTATATACAATATTAAATTACAATTTAATTATAGCAATAATTAATATATTACCACTACTTACATACTAACGTGTTGCATAGCTAAATATTACAAAATTAATGATATCAGAAACACAGAGATATCTGACATCCAAGTTTCAGCTAATTAGTAAAGTTATACAGTTGTTGACAACAAACAGTTTTAGTGTCATGGTGTATAACTCTTTTAATAATACTTACATACTAACGTGTTTGTACTGCTAAATATTACAAAATTAATGATATCACAAACACAGAGATATCTGACATCCAAGTTTGAGCTAATTAGTAAAGTTATTCAGTTGTTGACAACAAACAGTTTCAGTATCATGGTGTATAACTCTCTTAATAATACTTACATACTAACTTACTGCATAGCTAAATATTACAAAATTAATGATATCACAAACACAGAGATATCTGACATCCAAGTTTTAGCTAATTACTAAAGTTATACAGTTGTTGACAACAAACAGTTTTAGTATCATGGTGTATAACTCTTTTAATAATACTTACATACTAACGTGTTGTACTGCTAAATATTACACAATTAATGATATCACAAACACAGAGATATCTGACATCCAAGTTTGAGCTAATTACTAAAGTTATACAGTTGTTGACAACAAACAGTGTCAGTATCATGGTGTATAACTCTCTTACCATTACTTACATACTAACGTGTTGTATAGCTAAATATTACACAATTAATGATATCACAAACACAGAGATATCTGACATCCAAGTTTGAGCTAATTAGTAAAGTTATTCAGTTGCTGACAACAAACAGTGTCAGTATCATGGTGTAAACCTCTCTTAATATTACTTACATACTAACGTGTTGTATAGCTAAATATTACAAAATTAATGATATCACAAACACAGAGATATCTGACATCCAAGTTTGAGCTAATTACTAAAGTTATACAGTTGTTGACAACAAACAGTTTTAGTATCATGGTGTACAACTCTCTTAATAATACTTACATACTAACGTGTTGTACTGCTAAATATTACACAATTAATGATATCACACACACAGATATATCTGACATCCAAGTTTGAGCTAATTAGTAAAGTTATACAGTTGCTGACAACAAACAGTGTCAGTGTCATGGTGTACACCTCTTTTACCATTACTTACATACTAACGTGTTGTACTAGCTAAATATTACAATTAATGATATCACACACACAGAGATATCTGACATTAAAGTTTTAGGTAATTAGTAAAGTTATACAGTTGCTGACAACAAACAGTGTCAGTGTCATGGTGTACACCTCTCTTACCACTACTTACATACTAACGTACTGCATAGCTAAATATTACAATTAATGATATCACACACACAGAGATATCTGACATTAAAGTTTTAGCTAATTAGTAAAGTTATACAGTTGTTGACAACAAACAGTGTCAGTATCATGGTGTAAACCTCTCTTACCATTACTTACATACTAACGTGTTGTACTGCTAAATATCACAATTAATGATATCACACACACAGATATATCTGACATTAAAGTTTTAGGTAATTAGTAAAGTTATACAGTTGCTGACAACAAACAGTGTATGTTTCATGCAGTACAACTCTCTTACTACCAATTACTTACTAAAGTATAGTAAAAGTAATTTACAGAATTAATGATTATATAAACAGAGTAAGTTGCATATTCTTTTTAACCAATTAGTGAAGTTAGACCGTTATAGACTCATTACATTCTTGATGCTGCACCATTTAGATCCTAGCTGGAATAACCATATTGGCGAGGTTTATGTAAGGCAGCATACCTATTTAACACCACTTATAAACTAAGTTATTGTACAGCCAACTACTTCAGTAAATTATATCATATGGTATCATTGAAACAGAAGAGTCTGAAAGAGGAAATACCATTGCCAACCCATCTTCTTGTTTGTAAAAGTCCTTATTTCTTTGAAAAGAATTTTGATCAACAGTTGATTTTGGCAATGATAAGATATTACCAATTTAATTAACTTCTAGTTTACTGTATTTTAATAGATTATGTTTTAGAATTTGAAATGTGTTTGTTTTGGAATGTTTGAATACACGTTGTTAATATGAAAAGAAATGAGCGAGTTTAATACAACTTGAGTGTCTTTAACTTGATTTGCTGGATTACTTGAATTTGAAATACTGTAATTGTCTTCAAAATGAATGGTTGTTTTTATTTTGTTAATTAAAAAACCACCCTGTAAAAAGGAAAGTTACGAAAATTACTACTGGTCTAATTGGAATATCCTATTTATGAGTCTTTGGTTGACTTTTAAATGTAGGAGCTTTTGGATTTGCCATTTTCGAGTTTGTATTGCTCTTTTTTGACCAAATTTGTATTTGGTAGTTGGCATTTATAAATTGTATGTATGTTTGGGTTGGGTCCTTTTTTAAATGATTAAGCTTTTTGCTGCCTAAGAACGTTTCCACCTTTTCTTGATATGTTTGACTGTCGATAATTACTAGAGTACTCCCTTGTCAGCCTTTGATATTTTACAGTTATTGTCTTTTAGTTTTTATGAGATTGAAAAATATAAAAAAATAGGACAATTCCAATGTTTGAAACAATTAAAATATGAAATAAAAATACTAATCTATAAAAACAACTGTGTAATTTAAATTTAACACCAGTTTAAATGGTCTATATGTGTATATTTAGTTGTTTATTATTTACTTAGAGGTTAATGTACACTGATGATTTTTAAATAACGAAACAAGAGTATGAGAATAAAATAATTTTTTAAAAAGGGTTTTGGTTGACTATTAATTATACTCTTAATAAATACTTAAATTATTTTCAAACATGTAATTCCTGAGGGTTGTAGTAAAACTTAAACCTATCCAATCAAGAGCTATAATCTCTTAAGAATTAATACCAGTAAGCGAATATAACTATTCGACATTAAATTGTAATTAACGATCATATTCGTTATTAATAGATCACAGTAACAGTTATTACGTAAAGTAATCACAATTTGCACATACTCAATCAACTTAACCTACTTGTTTGAGATTTACGTAAGACGTATGTTAGCAGCGTAACATGAAGCACGTGATATTAACTCTTCATTATATTATTCGTAATTTCTAAATAAATACTATAACACTACGATAAATAGTATACTTATTTAAAGTATGTACTATTTTATGTTATATATCTGCATACCATATTAATTGAGAGTAGTAAAAGTACATATACACATTACATAGCTATGATAAGAAGCGTTCCAAATGTTGAGCTACGATCCGTTACACCTTCCTCTTAGTGCAGCGTCTGAAATCGGACAGAGTCGCAGACTTGACTCCTGTAGTTACTAAACATGATTATGTTGTGTACCAACAATAACCATCAAATTATTGTTAAATTCCATATGAAAAGAACACTTACTATAGTGCAATATATTTCAATAAGACTTTGTTAAATGAAAATGGAGTGTAGTCTTGAAATTCAGAGTTTTTCCATCACAATTTTTAAATAAATGAAGAATCTTTTAAGTTTTCACGAAGAGTTTTTTTACAAGAACTTTTAAATTATTTATAACATTACATATTATGTTTGGATTTGAAGACCCCCAGAAAAGAAAACGAGACGTGTGGATGCACACTGTATTAAAAAAATGAACATATTTTCAAAATTTTCTCAAGGTTTTGTATTGTGGGGAATCCTTTTGTTGTCTACTATACTCTCACTTTCTTTTAAATATTCCGTATATCAAAAGTTATTTCTAAACAGTACTGAAATATGCAAACCATCTTCACAAATATATGCCAATACAGCCTTATATAAAGAAAGTTAAAAAAGAAATTTATTATTTTAGACATATATAAAACATACGAGTTTTTAAGCATATAAAGAAGATTAAATTACCCTAAGATTCTTAAAAGTAAAAGTAATAAGTTAAATATACCACTATATATGAAGATCGTTCATTTTTCACAAGAACTTTTAAATTATTTATAATATTACATATTATGTTTGGATTTGAAGACCTCCAGAAAAAAACGAGACGTGTGGATGCACACTGTATTAAAAAAATGAACATATTTTCAAACTTTTCTCAAGGTTTTGTATTGTGGGGAATCCTTTTGTTGTCTACCATACTCTCACTTTCTTTTAAATATTCCGTATATCAAAAGTTATTTCTAAATAATACTGAAATATGCAAACCATCTTCACAAATATATGCCAATACAGCCTTATATAAAGAAAGTTAAAAAAAGAAATTTATTATTTTAGACATATATAAAACATACGTGTTTTTAAGTATATAAAGAAGATTAAATTACCCTAAGATTCTTAAAAGTAAAAGTAATAAGTTAAATATACCACTATATATGAAGATGGTTCAAAGCTTGTGATGCAATATATTTGTACAAGTATTTAACACTTAGTCGTATAAGCTTCTTAAAAAACACAAGTAATTGGTTATATTATTATATATGAATACTATTTAACGCTACTTATTTTTCTGCTTGTAATGTAATATATTTGTCCAAGAATTAAGTACATTAACAATTTTTGTAAGCTTTTTAGCAAATGTAAGTAATTGGTCAAATATAAATCATATATGAAAACTACTCAATGGTACTTATTGTCCTGGTTACGATTTAATCTAATATTTACAAGTATAGAACATTCATTTATAAAATTTGACAACATTTCCAAGTAATTCACAGGTTAAATATATCAGTATATATTACGACTACTCAATTCTACTTATTGTTCTGCTAGTGATGAAATCTATTTATAAAAGTATAAAACACATAGTTATAATATTTCTGAGTAAATATGATTAGGTATAATATATGTTCTAAATAATATAAAATGTGTATTTTAGGATATCTTTGGTGTTACCAAATATACAAGACATGTAAATTAACAACGTCTACGTTCTCGAAGCGTTAATGACAAAACAAAACCTGACCTTCGTGATTAATAGCCCTCTTGATTACTTCTGCTTCATTAGCAAATATTATAACAAACTCTCCAAGCTCAAGAATCCCCCATAAATTACTGCGCCCTGACAAGATTTATGCTCCTTGTGCTCAACAGCTGTTTAATAAACCTTGCTGTAAAGAAGTAACCACTTTGTTTGTTGTTACGAACTTTCCGAATAAGTGTCTCTAGTTTTAAGTTTGTAAGCAATCATGCAATAGGATTTTTGTAATTCTTTACATATGTGCTGACCTCTAAATATTGACGATAGCACTTTTAGCATATTTAGTTGTAAGGAACTTAGTGGTTTTTGTAATAATAACAATAGCTTTTTTAAATTCTAACAACGTGCGCTGTCTCATTGCAATGACTAAAATATTTCTCTAGTTATTTAACTTCTAAGTTTTATTATATTGATTCCAAAGTCACTGATAGAAGAAACCGGGGGACCAACTGTTTAAAGATGACTCTCGAACCACCACCAACGGCCGGGAAGACGGGTTCCTTGCAAGGATGGGACCTCTGAGGAGTACCCAACCAAGCCTTAGTCACGCTCAACGTTGCTTGATCCGGTTATTTCGCGATAACCACCGTACTCTTAACCGCCCAATCTGACACCTTGGTAGGTGGAAAGTTAGTCATATAACCTTGATAAACTAACAATCTCTATGCTTATAGCATCTAAAAAGTTTATTCACCTCACCTCAACATAAGTCTTTCAGCGTTTTTGAACAGTTTGATTGTTTAAGCTTTAGGCACATTTATCTCAGTAACTACAAAAAAGATCAACCTAAATTTATTTGGGGGTCTTTTTAGACATGAGGACTCTTCCACATAACATAATGTATATTGTAAATCTTTACACACACACACACACACACACCACACACACACACACACACACACACACACACACACACACACACACACACACACACACACACACACACACACACACACACACACACACACACACACACACACACACACACGCACGCGCGCACGCGCACGCGCACACACACACACACACACACTTCTTTATATATATAAAACACTTCTTGAATTAAAAGTACTGTTTAAACCTGTTATTAAATTTAAAAGTTTTTCAACTATTATTAAATTTAATTTGAAACTAAACAAATAGATTGATATTTCTGTTGTTTCTGCTATGATATAAAAGCGACCACAATCATACAACTCCTGTAACAAGAGCGGACACATTCATCCAACTGCTGTTATAATGGTGGAGAAAATCATACAACTCCTGTTACAAGAGTGGAAAAATTCATCCAACTGCAGTTATAATGGTGGACACAATCATACAACTCCTGTTACAAGAGCGAAAAAAACACATCCAACTGCGGTTATAATGGTGGACACAATCATACAACTCCTGTTACAAGAGTGGAAAAATTCATACAACTGCTGTTATATTGGTAATAATAATAATAAATAATTTATTGCGTAAACAATGTAGAAAATTGTATTGCAATTGTCAGTTTTATATGTTAACGAAGTGGACACAATCATCCAAATCATTTTATAAGGGAGACACCATCATCGAACTATTTTTTTAAGGGGAGACACAATCATACACCTCCTCTAATAACAGAGAACACAATGATCAAACTCCTATTACCAGGGAAACACAATAATCCAAGTCCTCTTATAAAGGTAGACAGGGTGGACATAACATCAAATTCATTTTATAATGGTGAGTGGCACAATCATTCTGATTCTATCATGGTCAAAACCGTCAAACTATTGTTACAAGAATTGAAACAATCATCCAACTGCTGTTATAATGGTGTATACAATAATCCAAATTATTTTATAAGGGAGTCATAATCATCCAAAGCCTGTTAAAAGGGGAGACAAAACCATCCAACTCTTCTTATAAGGGCAAACACAAACATCCACCCCTATTACAAGGGGACACAATAATACAACTTCGTTATAAATGTACACAGGATGGACACAAGATCCAATTCATTGTATAAGAGGGACAAAATCATCCAGGTCCTCTTATAAGGGAGAAACACAATCGTCCAAATTATGTTATAATGACGGACACAATCTTCGAACTCCACTTTAAACCTTTGCATTACAATTTTCATTAATTAAGAATAATAGTAAATTATGTTCAGAAAGAGCTTTTGTCCTAGAAGAATCTTGAAAGTTTGTCTCTGACGTCATTCCTCAACGAGTAGATGGTGTAAAATAGATTATACCACCATGTTATTCAGTATACATCAATCCATGTAAGCTGTTTTCCAAAATAAGCGATACTATGAGCATTCAAAATATCACGTTACATAAAACATTCTCATTTCATAATCAATAGAAACGCTAAATTTAGTAACAGCAAATCTGGTAATTTATAAAAAAATATTAATAAACCTAATTGGATTGAAATATTTACATTTGACAATATAAACAATAAATATATATTGTTTCGTGGACTACACGAAACTTGTACTATTCAGAAAACAATATTTATTTTAAAACGTGTTAGTTTTATCATACTATACACTAATGAGAAATATACATAAATTGTGGTTTTTGGTTGAGTTGTACCTAATAAATAATAGTAGGAAGATATAAACCTGCTGCGTGCTCTTGATAAGAAAGTAAGATTTACTGTTGTGCATGATTAAGTCATTAATTAAATTGTTTACGGCACACTATCAGGGAGAGCAGTAACACTTATTCACAAAATGCATTACTCTCTTAAAAACTTTATCGTAACATAGCCAACACGCAATCGTTTGAAGTCGATGTCATAGAAGTTAACCTTTTTATGGTTAAAACTATTTTTACTTGCAGTAAATGGTTAACAAGAAATTTATTTGTTAATTTACATATTTACATTTTTAAAATTTTTACTATTACAACGTTTTATTTGTATTTTAATATATATATTTCAATAAGACGACTGCTATGGCTGTGCGAAGAAATGATATCTCAAACCATGGTGTAGACATGTTAAACGTAAACTTACATTACTAGAAAACATTTTAACCGATACTCATTATTTAATTTAAAAATGAAAAGGAATACAGGTAAGAGAAGAGATGCTATGTAACTCGTAATGAGATGCCGCACAAGCTAGCACACAAAAGGAAATACAAAAGCGTACTGCTTAATTTCTGAATGCTGACATAACGACTTAGATGCTGTTTTACTAATTAGTGAGAAGAAACTAGAATCTTACACAAATAAGACTGTTAATGTTGCAGTTAATAGGACTGGTACAAGGAAAACTCACGTCATTGAACCCTTTGATTGCGTAAAAGCAGCAAGAACTTACATGAAAGTAACTCTGAAACGCCATAACATCGCTTATTCTGATAGTATCCGGCCACTGTGAGATCACTGATTTTGGGACTTTTCAAACACCGAGAGCTCTCATTCTTTAGGCCAGCCGATCTCTGGCACGGCCCGTCCCTTTGGCCTCTGGGAGCTATCGGCATCTATTACCTTCCAGTCACTGGTAAATAATTCTGATATTTTGAAACTCTCGATCTCTGGCAGTTCCCTACTTTGGCAGTTCCTGTTCATTGGGAGCTCTCAGCCCCTAGGTTCCCCCAGCCTCTGGCAGCTTTCGTCCTCTAAGAGACCGTGGTCTCTTGTAGAAGTCAAAATCTAGCAGGTACTGGCTTCTAGAAGTTCTTGATATCTAGAAGCTCCTACTATTTATAGCATTCTGCACTTTGGTTGGCACATGTATCTGGCAGTGTCTGGATTTTTAGAGCTCTGCTATGCTCTCTTTTAAGACATGTCAATTCTATCTTATGGTTAATTCCATGGAAGGTTCATACCAACTGTGTTTAAAATTTGCAAACAGTTTAGAAACAAATTTTTCATTTTTCAATAATCCTCCCATTGTCTCAAAGCGCGGCTATAATTCATGCTAGGTTAACATAATATAATAAAGTGCATATCAATTTTGATTCAGTCAACCGCACCAGGTGTTCAGATTAGTTGTACATATAATAGGTGTGACATTAGGAATCCGCTCATTTGTCTCAGAAGGTGTTGAAAAATACCATTGATTCGTATTTGTTCTATAAGACGTTGTGTTCAGGTAAGAACATCAGAATGGATTGATTAATCATATTTCATACAAACATACCTTTTTGCTGAAAAAAAAACAAAAAAAAAAAACAGTTGATGTTAGTGACCTTAGCTTCAAGTGAAGTCCATATAGGAGTCATCAAATTTTCCTATGACCAGTGGGTAGGAAAGTGAGTACCAGATCCAAATCACCCGTTTTCCTTTTTTTCTCTAAATTAAACAAACAATCACATGAATCATGTTTAGTATGCTCTACTAGGCATTTATTATTGAATCGTGACTCTCTAACTCTACCCTCTAAGAGTTAAAAAAAACATTTATGCTACAATAACCATTTTTTCATTATTAAGGGTTTATTTTCCATAAATGTGAAACCAGCAGGAGCAGTCTTAAACAAAGTATATTTATACTTTAAACTAAGCGGATTTTAAAAGTATATAAAGAGTTCTGCAAAAGGTTGTTTGACGTAAAATTAATATTAAAATATTTTAAGAAAGAAATTGAAAGAGAATATAATAATACATTATAAATATTTAATATAATGTTAAGTTTGGATAAAAAGTATTAATACCAAATAATACTGTTTGAACTAGTACTACTCGGAACGTACAAGGGATAGCGAGACTAAAATGTGAAGTTGAAATTCATGAGGAAAGTTAGTGAGTATTAAAATATTTTAAGAAAGACATTGAAAGAGAATATAATAATACATTATAAATATTTAATGTAATGTTAAGTTGGGATAAAAAGTATTAATACCAAATAATACTGTTTGAACTAGTACTACTCGGAACGTACAAGGGATAGCGAGACTAAAATGTGAAGTTGAAATTCATGAGGAAAGTTAGTGAGTATTAAAATATTTTAAGAAAGACATTGAAAGAGAATATAATAATACATTATAAATATTTAATGTAATGTTAAGTTGGGATAAAAAGTATTAATACCAAATAATACTGTTTGAACTAGTACTACTCGGAACGTACAAGGGATAGCGAGACTAAAATGTGAAGTTGAAATTCATGAGGAAAGTTAGTGAGTATTAAAATATTTTAAGAAAGACATTGAAAGAGAATATAATAATACATTATAAATATTTAATGTAATGTTAAGTTGGGATAAAAAGTATTAATACCAAATAATACTGTTTTAACTATTACTACTCGGAACGTACAAGGGATAGCGAGACTAAAATGTGAAGTTGAAATTCATGAGGAAAGTTAGTGAGTATTAAAATATTTTAAGAAAGACATTGAAAGAGAATATAATAATACATTATAAATATTTAATGTAATGTTAAGTTGGGATAAAAAGTATTAATACCAAATAATACTGTTTGAACTAATACTACTCGGAACGTACAAGGGATAGCGAGACTAAAATGTGAAGTTGAAATTCATGAGGAAAGTTAGTGAGCTGGTGACCGTAGACAAATAGTGATGAAGTGGAGTCGCCGTCCCTACCTCACTTTCTTGTATTGACCTGATACTTTATATAGAGGAGTGGAAATACAAGTGACACAGTCCAATGGAAAGGTATTAATATATATTAATATTTATATATACAAAAAATATTTGTAATATTTTATAAAATAATATAAAAAAAATTTAAAAATTAAATGTAAAAATACAGTCAAAACTATAATATAATATACGTATAATATAATATACGTATAATATAATATATATATTTTAAATTTTAGGTGAATTAGACAACAAAGTGAATTTATAAAATTAAATCATATGTTTACCATTCTACATAATTGATTCTTAATTTTGATTTTCTGTGTTGATGTTTTATGTTTATTTTATTCTTATAGCCCTTTTTATAATTTGTAATTTCCTAAATAAAAGAAACTGTTTAATTTAAACAATTGAAGATTTCCTATTAAAGATTAATATATATATATATATATATATATATATATATATATATATATATATATATATATATATATATATGTAAAAAAATAATAAAAATATATTCAAATATAAAAATACAGTCTAAAATATTAGATGAACTTATTTATGTATTATATATATATATATATATATATATATATATATATATATATATATATATATATATATATTAAATAAGGCTGTTGACATTTATACAATTTAATGTAAATAAAAGTCGTCGTTTCACAGGTATTTGGTCTTCCGATCATATGTTAGTTTGCTTATTTAAACGCATATGTGACAGATACGGCCAAATACAATATAATTCAACCGGAAAAATTAAGCGCTCTGTAGTGTAATGGTATCACATTCACCCGGCAAGTGAGAGATCCGGGTTCGACTAACGGCGGAGCAACTACTTTTTTGTGATTCAATATTTATTGAAATTAAATAAGGCTATTGCCATTTATACAATTTATATTTTATATATATATATATATATATATATATAAATAGTATATATATATATATAAATGTGTGTGTGTGTGTGTGTGTGTGTGTGTGTGTGTGTGTGTGTGTGTGTGTGTGTGTGTGTGTGTGTGTGTGTGTGTGTGTGTGTGTGTGTGTGTTTTTCACAAATAAGGTTTCTCACCTATTGTCTAAGAAAGTATAAAAAGGCATTCTATTTATTGTCAATACTGAATGTTAAATGACTAACGATTTTCAAAAATTTAAAGATTTGGTAAATCATGTTAACAAACAAATTCCCTTAATAAATGAAGACTATTTAAAATTCATTAAAGGGTAAACACAATCCTCATACCAATCCATTAAATTTATTGAGTTTTCCCTTATCCATCATCAGAATCTTTGTACTTTCATCGCTCAGAGCTCTGACTTCCATGGCTTTTAAGGACTTAGCTCATGTCATACAGGGACATGAAGGTTTTATTATATAAATGGAATCTCTTTGTGGTTGCTCAATCATTGTTACTTACCCTTACTGACTCCTCCACTAAATAGATAATTTCTTTATTAGAAAATATGTGAATTTGTTCTACAGGACAATATATTTACAACGTAAGTATTTTACAGCCTTTATATAATTTACGAAGGTTGGGGAAATGAGAGAGCTTAGAGTTTTTCTCGAACTGTTCAATGTTTCTTTATGCCTGACTGCATCAAGTATCTGGACGACAAGTTAAAACGTGCGATTCTTGGAATTTCCCCCACAACTGATCATGTTTTACTGAGTGAGACCAGTGCATGCACATTATCTTTGCTTTAATTCTTTTCAACGAAATAAAATAAAATGAACTATGATGAGATCAGGCATTTAGTTGAAGGGTTGGGGATAATAATCTGTGGTACATATTGAAACGACTACTCTTTGTTGCAATGGAATAACAACTTTGAAATAACATACTTTACTGAGCTTAAAAAATTAAAAATGTATTTTATATTTTACGGGTATAAATATGGAAAAAAATATAATTCAAAATTTTTGTAGATAACATCTTTCTTGAAGATATTGGCCTCTAATTTACTAGTTCACCTGTATTTACTGTCATTACTCCTGAGACAGTAGTGTATGTTTTGTTTAGTGTATTGTTTAGTGCTGTACAACTAAATAAGTAAATTCCACGATGAATTAAATGTAAGAATTTTGGAGTTATTTTTTGTAGATCTCAAAAGTCTGACTTTACCTTGTTTAAACGAGTTTTAAATGATCCCGTGCTGTCATTTGAAATAAAATGTGATGGTAAACTGTGAGAAATTTAAGTTAAGGATAAGTAACATATTCAAAGCCAGTTGAATGTAGGCTAACAGTTTCCAAAAAGTACCGGAAATAGTGGCAATACAATAATAAATAGGCTTCTGGAGGCGATGAAACGAATGAAAATTTAAAGAATACCCTTTGTATTCTTTTCGTACGCGTTATCTTTAATTCTTTTAACACATATGACAACAGATACACTGAGCATTCAGACTCCAAAAAAAGTAATTCGAATAATCGAAAAAAATCAAATAAAATTTAAAATCAAAATTAGAGAGTCGTGCAGGGAAGCTTTCAAGAAATAGCAGCTGTTGACTCTGCAGTGCCTCTACATTTTGGAAACAAGTTTGTTTTGTATGAGTAAATGTCCTTTAACCAGAGGCCGAGACATACACATGTATGAGACTCGTGGGAGAGCTAACTACCGAGCTGGCAGACACAGAGCGGTGGTTTATGAACGCCTTCCCTCACAGGCGGGTTTTCATTTCCTCAATAGACTGCCCAATTCAATTAAAGAGTTTCCAACGCCTAAGGCGTTACAAACTCGCCTTAAACGCTTCTTGGTGTCGCAAGCATCCTATAATGCAGGTGAGTGTTTGGCATTCGAATGGGAGACCGCCCAATTAGAAGACAGACTCCCCTGTACTAAGTGGGTTGCATTGGCGATGAATGAAAGAGGCATAATTGCTAAATTGTATGTGTGTGTGTGTATTGTTCTACGAATGTCAGAAATTTTAAAAACTCACGACGTTTATCATACATGGTAAATATCGTTGCTGCAATAAAAAAGGTTTGATTTGATTGATTCAAGTTTTAAATATGAATACGTATAATTGAGTAACTATGATTTACGTTTTCCGTTTCGCACAAAATCACTCAATCGTTGTTAAGCTCAATAAAAATCAGATGAGGTTTTCGGTCAGGCTGTTAAGAGCCACACAAAACAAACTGAAAATCGCTATTGTTTAAGAGCAATTTGTGCTTTTGTTTATTTAAATGTGCGTCGGCGAGATGCGTGCACTCATGTATAGTGCAGCACTGTCCGCACGCATTTTATTATACAGCTTAAAACGTGTTTACTTACCAATTACATAACGAGTAACTTCTGAAACCAAACTAAAATACATGACGCAACTTAAGAGTGTCGCAGAATAACAAGATTTTGTGATTTGTGTCTTTGTTTACTACAAAGTTGTGTTACCAAGAAACAGTCTGTTTCTAAACAACACAGTACATCAAGTGATCCAACTACAATATATTGCAGATTTACGTTATATGAACTGTTGAGATATAACACATCGTAGCCTCTCACGTAGTACAGGCTAATCTGTACAGCAAATATTTGACACCAGAACGTGACTGAATGATTTATGTTTCTGTTTACTACAAAGTTGTGTTACCAAGAAACAGTCTGTTTCTAAACAACACAGTACATCAAGTGATCCAACTACAGATATTGCAGATTTACGTTATATGAACTGTTGAGATATAACACATCGTAGCCTCTCACGTAGTACAGGCTAATCTGTACAGCAAATATTTGACACCAGAACGTGACTGAATGATTTATGTTTCTGTTTACTACAAAGTTGTGTTACCAAGAAACAGTCTGTTTCTAAACAACACAGTACATCAAGTGATCCAACTACAATATTGCAGATTTACGTTATATGAACTGTTGAGATATAACACATCGTAGCCTCTCACGTAGTACAGGCTAATCTGTACAGCAAATATTTGACACCAGAACGTGACTGAATGATTTATGGTTTTGTTTGTTTCGAAATTCTTTACAAAAGAAGTAGTAGGCATTGTAGCACAATCACACTATCCTGTGGCAGTGTTCAATATATAGGACACGATATATTACAAAATATAAAGTATCGGTATGTTATGCAATCATATGAAACCCAACTATTTATTTCCTTTGACCACAACATGGAACACCCATTCTCAATTATTTAAATGTCTAAAAGTAAAAATCTCTGGAAAACTGACTCAAACTATTACCGAAGCCTATATGAATTTATTTGATCTATTTATTTTTTGTGTGAATAAGTTTTATATAAAGGCTAATGTACGCAAGTAATGGAATAAGTACTTATTTATGGGGTCCAAAAATTCGGAAATTGATCTGCATTAATAACGAGTAACGATCTGCGTCCCTGAGGTTATGAACGAGTTATTCAGATGCTGTTTTTGTGACAATAAATCACTTTACTACCGGAGAACTACAGCAGTATCAGTTTCAAACATAGATTGTGCGCGGGACACGCCCATTATTTTGAGATGCCAGCAGGCCCGGTCGAGGTCTCTTCTTATCACCTAACAGTTGGCCTCTACGAAAGTAACAAAGTTATTGCAAAAGTTCTAGTTAATATAAGATAAAATGATAATGCTTCTTAAATAGATTTTAAGATTCAGAAATATATTTTTAGAAGTTATCAACAAGACAACCATACTATGAATAGCCTCTCTATTTCCGCAACATCCATTGTACCCTGGACCTCTCCTTTACCCCCCCCACAGGTTGAGCCGATATTTATATAAATAACAGCATCGACAAACCTGAACAGCCTATCTTTAGCATCACTAATGCGAGCGCCTCGACAATATTCCATTAGTGCTCCTATACAGACATAGCGTGTACTATTGTGGCACACTAGGGAGTCTCCTACAATTAATATACATTTTTAAGCTCTGTCACCACACTAGCAGGTTCAAGGTTGATACTATTCTCTAAGCTACGACAACGTGTTTTATCGGCACAAACATCCGGAGACTCTCCTCTGTCTCCGAAACCTCCGAGTGAGCGAGAAGCTTCGGAAAGCTGTGGATATTCCACAAAGAGACAAGTCCCCTCCTCAACTACATCAGGTCGGCCTCAAATAGCCAAACGGTGTTCAATAACAGACAGCACTCATTGAACAAGGCCTCAAATTTTACTTGTGCATCTGAGACTACACTATGCAAATCTATATTTAAGCTTAGGTTTTTACTTTAATCTAGGTTCTCACCTTTCACTCTTTTCGGTCCATTTTTTAAGTTTTTTCACTGTATTACCATATTTGTTTTCAATTGAAGAAACTAGCTCACTTTTGAATCTCAGACTGTAGAATTTGTTCTTAACCATTAAGAGTTCTGAATTCAGAAATTCTACGTCTTTTTTAGATTTTATACCTCCTTGTTTTTTTTTCAAGCCTAGCTAGTAAACTACTTGTGTGAGGGTTTGCCTAAAAACTGCATCTTTCCCACAGGTAACTGATATTATACGTGATTCGTTATAAAGAAAAGTAACAATTCGATTTAAGAGTTCTATAAAAATAGCCGAATAAAAGTAAATTTAAAAAGTATGTTGATCTTGTTATACAAGGCATTATATAAGAGAGAAATAAATAAATAAACATTACACTGGTAAGACAAAAAGCAACAATAAAAACAACAATAAAACAATAATACTTAAATAATTAATCATACAATACCTCATTCAAGGCGATTAAATAAGTAGATAATAACATTAATAATATTCAGTATAAGATAACTATCAATAATTATAATAATAATTAAAAACATAATGAATGATAGCTTCAGTCGGCAGCAATAAGTTGTATTCTGTAGCTAGAGATATAACATAGCTTAGTAATATCTCGTATATATGTTTGTATTTTTATTTAGAACGAGTTGATTTAAAAAAATCACAGAATAAATAGTTTTAGCATTTATTAAATGAAGAATCTAACTGAAAAAACGAATGACATTTTAATAACAAAGCACGTAATAGGATTTCGGACATTTTACATCGTTATAAACTTTCATCGTAAATAACACACTTTAAACAAAGAAAGGAAGTACACGTGACGTCACTGTAGAGTAGGTGTAAGGCTAACATCGAGTTCACGACTTCGATTCCTGGAATTTAATCACAAGTGGCAAAAGAGTATGGAACATTATTCCCCAAAATAATGTGAAGTATGATAAAATAGTACGGCACTGGCGAATAAAGATACTACATAAATGTCATAAATAAATACATTGAATTTAATGTTGTGTTTGAATATACAGACAGGTATAGAGATGACGTCATATATGTCACTAAGCGTTATGGGGTCGTAGCCTATAAGTTCTCTTTATAGACTTTTTCAGATATTGGAAAAGCATTGGTCGTCTTTTTACTACCTTATACTCTCAGTTTGGTGAAGTTGATTCAACTTTATGTCACAGAGACACTGCGATATACGTTTGAACTTTATCTGGATTACTTATGTTATTTCCTCTGAAAACTGCTTTATTGAAACTATATTATTGTATCGATCCAGAAAATGCGGATATACACCTAGCAGGATAAGCTTGAGGTACTGAATTCACTGTTTGCCATAAATATTGTCCTGTTGAACAGAATTAGTTTGTACCTTCCTAGTTTGTGGAGAACCTCTGTGCACATAAAATGTCACACCTCTTGTTTAGCCAACTCCCCTCAAATCACTACTAATCAGATCTATTTTAGCTGGTTTGGCTTGAAATATGTTGACTGATGATTTCTTTACATTGAAGACGAAAAAGTTCAAAATTTCAAATGTGATTCAATATTACAACGCACTTAAAAGTAGGTACTGGGATAATTAGATGATGATTATTGGTCAGGTCACGTAAGCTTAAGAAGTATTATTTTGCTTGTTTGCCATCTAGAGGCTCGCAAGTAGTGAAAATGTAGTATGTCTATGGCAACGGAATCGGTAAATCTTAAATAATTTCTCACTATTTTTATAATAGTTGTATATGGAAATAACGGAAGTTGTAGCGCACTCGCCCATTAAGTGAGAGATGAGTTCGAGTCCTGGCGGAGCAAGTACTTTTCGTGATTCAATGTTTATTGAAATTAAATCAGGCTATTGTTACTTTTACAAACTTAATGAATTTAAATAAAATTCGTTAGACTGGTATTTGATCTTCCTAGCATATGTTAGTTTAGTTATTTCAACGCATATGAGACAGAAACAGACAAATACAAAATAATTGAATCGTAAAAGGCAAGGGCTCTTCGGTGTAGTGGTAGCGCACTCAACCGGCAAGTGTGTCAATATTTATTGGAATCATATTATCTATTTACTAGACACGATTGTGTTATCTGAATAATATTCTGTATCTCAGTACTATATCTATAATTTTGTTTAAAAAAACAGCCAAGCCATTATTGCACCTTCATAAGGCTAATTTCATCTTGTTTCTAATATATGGCCAATGCATCGGAATTTGTATAGCAACTCTTGATTTCATTTTATTTAAACGAATATATAAATGGATTACTGTCAATACAGGTAGTTTGAAGAATAAATCCGTTGAAATTTCATTGAAATTTACCTCTGTTTTGTATTCTAACTGGGTATTTATATTACATAACAATAGAACAACACACAATGTAACGTGTACATATCAGCACATTCTCCAAACGAAGTTTTGATACCGTGAGGAATTATATTCATAATGAGAGAGTAGATATTATAAACACTTTACCTTCTGTCACCTAGTTATTTCTCTGCACTGAGCAATAAAGAGCACGAGTGTACAAGTAGCAAGAGGCTTGTGATAAGGAGCTTTTCCCGCAGCCATTAGCCGACTACGTTCCCTCTTCTGACTCCTTTAAAACACTAACTGGCACAAAACTTGTGGCTCTCTTACCGTTAGTGTGAGATACAAATATTCAGATGTATATAACTTATTATGTATCAATATCATCCTAAATGTGTGTAAGAGTTAAACCAGTAAGCACACTAAATAGTTAACACTCTACACATCAGGAATCGAGTTTATTTCTTAAGCGTTTGTGCACTAATACCGTTTTTATTTTTGTGTTTGTGGATAGCGAAATAAATAAAACATAACTATAACTTGACACTAACTTTAGAATCAGCATATCTGATCCTATTACGAGGGTGGTCTGAAAAGTTTCCCATCTATTAAAACTTCAAGAATAATTTTTTTCTGAATGTTTTAACTTAGTATCCTTGCATATTATCATATGTGTGTAACCCGTCCAAATAGTATTCGGCATTTTTATCTTCAAAATGATTGTTTACGAAGGTGATTGCATCCTTATTTGACGAAAATCTTTGTCCTCCGAACGCAATTTTTAAATGAGGAAACAAAAAGAAGTTGCTTGGGGCTAGATCCGGTGAGTGAGGCGGATGATCAAGAAGATCAAACCATAATTTGTGGATTTTAGCAATGGTAACTGCTTAGGTGTGAGACGGTGTGGTGACTTAGTGAAATATGATTTCAGCATGACATAAACTCACTCAAACTACTGTTGCATAAAAAATGAGCTTAAAATGGCTGAAACTTTTGTGAGTAACTGTCAATGGACGAACAACGAAATTCAGTGCTGCCATTCATTTTCGAGTGCTTCCATCTTCACATTTAGGTCGCAAAACGTTTAGACGACCCTCGTATTAGGATATCTGCAGAATAAGTAAACCGCAAAAAGTAAATGCAAATGGGTTGTGTTTATGTGTTATTATTTACAAAATGCCGTAAATGTTAAACAATACCTGTATCTGCAACACTGCAACGGGGGAAGTGAAGTTCTGTAATGATGACCGAACTATTATCACTCTAGATATCACAGCTTTATATTATATCTTAAAGAAAACAGGATTTAAATGGTCCTAGTAAAACAATAAAGGGTGAGTAATAAAAGTGATGTTTATAATGATGATTACCACCACGTTATCTCGGTGATATAATCTCGGGAAGTAATCCTGTTAATGTTACGGTTATGCGAAAAGCCATGTCAAATATCTCCTGGAGCATTGGGAAAAAACAAGAGTGTTAAAATTAAAAGCTCTCTGTATTACCATGTTGTATTATGTATGTCACACGTCTTCTATTGCCCCAGAGTAGTAAAACAGGATAGTTATTTTAGGTGGAGTTTAATTTAAACATCTAGTATAACTGTACTTAGTTTCAAAGAAGAAACACTTATCAACCTTAGAGACCAGTATCAAATAAAGAAACTGTGATTCATTGTGAACTAACTATGAATAATGTGATTATTTGAGAAAATATATAAATAAATAGAAAGTAATTTTTATAGAACACTCTATATAAAAAGTGAAATTAATTAGGCGTGAATGCAATATGCCTGTTTCAATTTGATCAAGCTTTGTAGGACCTCAATTATAACATAGGAACTTATTCGATATTAATAATGTAGAATAAAAATCCAATAATTATTTTCATTGCATAATTCTGTTTTTGGAGACGATAAATTGTAGAAAGTTTAAGTAAAACACGTGAATTGTATGTAGTATTATTTTTATATTCTTCTTTAACCATATTAATTTTTGTGACACATTATTTCTAACAGCCCATTATTGTGAAGAATAAAAGGATATTGATTTAAGCCATATCGGAAATATTTAAAATACTTTCCTCAACGTTTTCCTCGATTTATATCATACAAAAATCTACAAAACGTACAAGTCTTAATAAGCGCATGTAGCTTATCGTCTTTATCAGAATTACTAACAAGTAAGCGTAACCGTGAACTCCCCAGTATAAGATTTGACGATTACATCACAAATAAACGAATGATTTATAACAAAACTCATAAAATCTCTCCATAAACGCCGGATGTCATCTTTGTATGTATGTATCTCTGATTTGTTACATGTAGCATGATATCCAGTTAACTGTTAGAACCTAAGTTTATTTGCCATAACCTAGGGGCAAATTGAATAAATTTTACTACCAGTAATTAAGTTAATGCTGTTTAGTTGTAAAAATCAAGCAGCATACTAAAAATATGTTTTAGCAATGAGCTCTTTAAAGGTATCAACTGAAAAAACATCAGGAGAATATTGAGTACATTTCATTAGCGGTGAACTATTTAAACGTTCCACACGATTAAATTAACTTACCAACAGTTTATAATAAATGCATTTTTCAATGGCTCCATTTATTTTTACAAAACAGGAGTATATTCTGCACATTATACTTAGTAACATATTATTGGGCCGCGAGTAGCAAATGACTGGGCCGTGGATACCATATAACTGAGACGTAGATAGCATATGATTAGGCCGTAAGTAGCCTATGACTGGACCTCGGATAGCATATGACTGGGTCTGGAGTAGCATATGACTGGGCCGCGGATATCATATGGCTAGGACGCAGATAGCATATGATTAGGCCGTAAGTAGCATATGACTGGACCCAGGGTAGCATATGACTCGGTCGCGGGTAGCATGTGACTGGGACGCGGATAGCATATGACTGGGGCGTAGATACCATATGACTGGGAGGCAGATATCATATGACTGGGCCTCGAGTAAGCATATGATTGGACCACGGATAGCATATGACTCGGTCGCGGATAGCATATGACTCGGCCGCGGGTAGCATGTGACTGGGACGCGGATATCATATGACTGGGGCTTAGATACCATATGACTGGGAGGCAGATATCATATGACCTAGCCGCGGGTAGCATATGACTGGGCCGCGGATAGCATATGACTAGGACGCAGATAATATATGACTGGGAGGCAGATAGCATATGAGCTAGCAGCGGGTAGCATATGACTGGGCCGCGGATAGCATATGACTAGGACGCAGATAATATATGACTGGGAGGCAGATAGCATATGAGCTAGCAGCGGGTAGCATATGAATGGGCCTCGAGTAGCTTATGACTGGGTCGCGGATAGCATATGGCTAGGACGCAGATAGCATATGATTAGGCCATAAGTAGCATATGACTCGGCCGCGGATAGCATATGACTCGGCCTCGGGTAGCATATGACTGGGCCGCGGATAGCATATGACTGGGCCGCGAGTAGCATATGACTGGGTCGCGGATAGCATATGGCTAGGACGCAGATAGCATATGATTAGGCCATAAGTAGCATATGACTCGGCCGCGGATAGCATATGACTCGGCCGCGGGTAGCATATGACTGGGCCGCGGGTAGCATATGACTGGGCCGCGAGTAGCATATGACTGGGCCGCGGATAGCATACTGTATGACTGGGACGCAGATACCATATGCGTGGACCGCAGATAGCATATGACTGGGCTACGACATGTCATACAGAGTTTAAGGAGAGGACGTGTTGATGTAAAGGTGAAAGTTTGGTAGTTTCTTTTTCAAATTAATATTCAGGCAGTAATGCTTAAAGCTTTCGCTCAAAACAGCCACTTTGAAATGAGATTAAAAAATTTCTAGACAGATATATGTCCGAAAATGAATTAGACTGCACCAAGCAGGTTTGGTTTGAAAACTGATGTCTGTTTTAGTCTCTAAATGAAGTCACTCACACATTTGTTTCAATGCACTCATTGTATAGCATACATCGAGAAGTTCTTGCGTTTAACGGATTGGCTCAGTCTCTGAAAAATACTCGACGTTGGAGTGAAAAATTTTCTATTTTGCAAAAGCAAGGTCTAAGTATATATTTACCCTTTGTCTGACGTGTAACGTACCAAGGATATGGGACCTGCGACTCTGGTTAGAAACCGCTGAATTAGTACGTAAATTATAAGTAATTGTAATATTTTTATAATGAAAATATTAGATAGGTAAATATATTTATAGTTAAAAGGAAATACTGTATTTGTTATTTACTAATAATTTATTATATTTGTAGTTTTCTATTACACAACACATTGATTTATTTCCTTATATTAAATACAGATACTTAACCATTAACTATTAATTTTATTGACCATGACCTATAATTCAATTGTATGTGCAATTCGAGTGTATGTCCTGTTGATGAGCTTATAGCAATTAAACTAATACTTACCAGCACGTATTCACTTGACAAAATTAATACATTCCGCAAATTCAATTATAATTATTTTTCTTGTGAGCACTTGTTATTTTTGACAAAACCCTAAATGAGTTTTGGTATTACACTGAAAAAGCCAGCATTGAATAAAATAAAAGATGTGAAGACAGAAGAAACTAAATATCATGGTTCCTTACCTCACTGGAGCTTTTTCAAAGATAAACGTTTCCCAACACACAATTCTAGATATTGGAAAAACATTGTCAGCCTTTTTACAGTGTCGTATATTCTGATCTCCCTGATCTTCGATAGCATTATCACTTAATTTTCCTTCAAGGGAGGATCTTTGGAGTTAAGAAAAACCAATATAGTTTATACATATGAAATTGTGCTTTTGAGGATAACATCCTAAATTGGTTCAATGTTTTTTTTTACTATCGTATAAGTTAAAAATACATAATAAATCACCATGTTTCCCTGAATTTCTTTTATTCCCTGTATGACTTATTATACCCTATGCTATTCGATACTCGGCATGATGTACGGCAGGAGTAGCATGCCCTATAATTACGTAAAAACTGTAACATTTTGCCTACTGTTATTTACACCCTAATATTTAAAATAAATTAGAAAAAGTATAAAAGAATCTTTGTTTGTTTGATTTGTCTTCAGACATAAACCATTCAAAATATTTTACTGAACTTTTATATGGACATTCTTACAGCCCTTGATATACATATAGGCCTATTCTTATTTCTATCACGCCACCGGGCTGGGCTAAGCCCACGCTATTGGTCTTTAAAGAAGCAAATCATCTCATCCTGCTCTCTAAAGTTGTGAAATATTAATTAAAAGAGCACGATATGTAATGTATTCAACTGTTCTGTGTAAACATTGTTTATTATTTTCAATTCTCATTCTCTAAGTAATACAAAATATTTTTAACGCCGTTTTTGATTTCAGGGATTAGGTAAGTACTCATCTCCTGGACTCCCTTTGAAGTAGTCGGTTAAAACTATGCTAGACAAAAGTTCACTGGACTGTGCTTTTAAACTAATGTACCAATTTCAGCTGTAACTATAAACAATATTTTTCAACTTATAAAGCAACAAAAGCATAGGGTAATTATTGTGCATGTACTTTAATCAGTAAATTTGTTCAAATATCGAGTATTAAATCGAAAATGCAATGTTACTATCTAACTGTTATTATTAATTTAAATTCTGATATAAAACCCATCTTAGTTGACTTTATATATATAGTATATATAAATATATAATTTCAGCAAACATTTAATTAAAAAAAAAGTACTTGCTCCGCCGGGACTCGAACCCGGATCTCTCACATGCCTGGTGAATGTACTACCATTATACACCACAGAGCTCTTAATTTGTACGATTCAATTATTTTGTAATTGGCCATATCTGTCACATATGCGTTTAAAACCAAACTAACATATAATCGGAAGACCAAATACCTCTCAAACGACTTTTATTGACACTAATTACACTTGTATAAATTACAGTAGCTGAATTGAATTAAAACAAACATTGAATCACAAAAAGTACTTGCTCCGCCGGGACTACCGTATGAAATGAACAGTACATTACCTGAATATTACAAAAAGATTCATAGCATCAGAAATCAATTTTTTTTTATTCCTGGGTGCCCACTGTTGTGAGATAAATAGCATATTTATCGTATTCAACTTGAGGTTATCAATAGTTATATTAAATTTAACTCTTCTAAGAACTCGATGTAAAGTAATTATTCAAGACAAAATACTGTTGCTACCCTCCTCGATGTTTTAATTTGAAACAAAAATAAATGAACATTTATAACCCAAGTGAGGAAGGAGATTATGTAAGAATAATATATTTTGTATTGTAACAATAGATGAAATGTCAATGAGAAACACAAAGACCACAATCTCAGTTCTCCCCCTACCGTATGTTTTATTGCTGTTTTTTTTTTTTTTTTTTTTTTTTAGTTAAGCTTTAAACGTGCCTATCTTCTACCTCTGTGTACGGGGAGACCAAACAATTCTGTCGTAATACATACTTTACTGAAGCCAACAGTAGATGAAAATCTCAAAAGGAAAGACAATGAACAGAATTTCAGCTCACTCTGCCGTAAATGTATTACACAGTACGTATTTTATATTAACATCTATAACCTTTATAACTTATTTTGATTACTGACAAACAATATAAATAAGTGACGCATCTGTTTGCTGCAGCGTTAGAAATTGTTTGAGAACAAACAGTCATGTAAGTGAAGCAACTTGTTTGTGTAAATAGCGGTTAGCAAACACAACATCGTGAGTAGTGACTAAGCAGCAGACTTGTATACCACATACCAGAGCGGCACAGGGGAGAGACAAGGGAAGCCAGGTAAGTGCGGCTCCCCAGATCAGTGATGGGTAAGAGCTTTACGCATGAATCAGCCTCCACAGAGTGTGCGCGGCTCAGTGTTTCTCTATTTTTATTTCTATAAGTTATTATAGTGTACCGTTTTACTGTCACATGAGGGGTTAGCTTTGAAATTTATACTTTTGTGAAGGTTCAAAAAGGAAAAGAAAATCATTCTGAAATAAATAAAGTTCAAATTAAAATAAAACTTCTTCTTAAAAATAATTACTCGATTTAAAATTAAAATAAAACTACTTGATGACTTTTAAATTCAAACTTGTAATATATTCGTCACTAAAAAATTTACAAAGTTCTTACAGTTTGTCTTTTATTCAATTTTCAAAATTTAAAACTTTCACACTCTAATCTGATCTGGAAATTCTTCACTTTAATTTATCTTCAAAATTCAATTTTATTTTGTTACTAATTTTTTTTTACTTTACTTTAAATATTACTTCTTTTCAGTGTTAGAGAAATAAAGATTTCTTCATTGTTAGAGAATTAAAGATTCTTCTGTGTTAGAGAACTAAAATTGCTGAAAGCATCTGTAACAACCACAAAACTCTTTTAGTCTTTTTACATAAAATTTAAGATACATGTGCTCACTGCACCAACAAGTTATATGTTGCACAGATCGAAAGGAAAAGTTCCTAAATTTCCATTAAATGTAATTTTTACAATATTTCTTTCCCCAAAAATATTTAAGAATGAATATTGACTGGACTCCAGTTAAAAAGTTCAGTTACCCGCAGGTTCGATGACGATTAGCAAGAATTACTCTAAAAACTTTTAATGGCTTTACTCTTTACTACTACTTCCGATCAACTGAGACGGGAGGTACGTTATCCACCTCTCAATTTCGTTATCTAACACTCCCAACTGCGATGCGCGCCTCGCTGATAGTAGCCTCTTTTGTACTGTCCAGTCCTTATCATTCTTCTGGGCCTACTCCTTTCACTGGTAATCCATTTACCCCAGAATTAGTAGTTAATACAATCGGTACAATAGTACAAGCACTGGTGTATCATACTGGGTCCCACTAGTCAATGACGTACTATAAATTATTATACAAATACAAGCACTGAGGTCTCATCCTGGGTTCATATTGTTCTGGAATAGATATATAAATAAGTCATATATATATGAAACGTATTTTCCCTTCAACGATAGCAATACATTTCAAGGCGATTACTCTAAAAGACTTCTAATATACAGGGTTAAGAAAAAAGTCTGGAGACCCCCGACTAATAGTGTAACGGCTCACACGAGAAAAACTAAACTCGCCACACATCTATGTTATATTATGAGGTACTTTTTGGGCATAATTACTGCTTCATTCACAAACCCAAAATGGGGGATTTTGGGGAAAGCTCAAAACTTTTAAATGTAAAGCCCCATCAAGTGACCCGTCATTTTCAACCCCCTGATAAAAGAAAACAAACAACGAAAACTAGAGGTCTCTATCTTAACCCAGTAAAAAATGACTGCCAATTGAAAATTATATAAGCCAGAATAAACCACTTACATTATAGGAATAAGTAACTTTTGGGGCAGCTAAAAAACTGTCACTTTAAAGCTCTACTCAGTTGATCTCTCATTTGTTAGGTCTTGTCACTTGATGGGGCTTTACATTTAAAATTTTTGAGCTTCCCCCAAAATCCCCCATTTTGGGTTTGTGAATGAAGCAGTAATTATTGCCCAAAAAGTACCTCATAATATAACATAAATGTGTGGCGAGTTTAGTTTTTCTCGTGTGAGCCATTACACTATTAGTCGGGGGTCTCCAGACTTTTTATTAACCCTGTATATCTAAAAGGTGCACTGAAAAGTATCTGAAAGTGCAAAGAATGCTATGCAATACTCACAGAGGAAGTGATAAAAACTACTCCGATTCGGTTATTGTCTTGTTCAACAGCTGTTTAGTAAAGGCGTGCAGACGTGCAGACGGAGCCAGTATAGTTCTGATGTGTGTGCCGTGTAGGTGTCAGTCATCCGTCAGTGTCAGACAGGGGTGGCAGCAGAGTTTTTATCAGTTCATAAGTATTATTATACATATTTATTTTTGCAAACGAAATTCATAATTAGTTTCATAGGAACAGCAAAGTGCAAGAATAGCAATGGAAATTTCTTTGTTAATCACAGTTAGTAATTCATTGTTGATTACTTAGTAAGTTATATTTAGTAGTGATCTACTTACGAGCTTGTTTTTAAGATCCGTTGGGTTGTCAATAGTAACATAAGAGTATCGCAATTCTTAATCACAATCCTATAACACCAGGTGTACTATACTCATTCTTTCTGTAATACGGAGAAATTTGGATGCATTTTTAACTATAATATTTCTATCAGCTTAGTGGGATGAAATACGTAGGCCTAGGTATACTTCGTGAGAACTGAAATACTAATAATGTATTCTCATGGAATTTACATGTACTCAATATCTCAAAAATATTTGTTTTAGTATTGTTACAGCAAAATTTTAAAGAGATTTCATAGACTCCAGGACATTTTAAATTTTATAGCCACACAAAAAACGAAATTTTGAATTGTTTGAAGTATAAACAACCACCACAATGGAAGTAAATGACGTACCAACCTGGCCTACGAAATTAGGCTAGATGTGTATATGACCAGTTTATATTAAAAGTTTTGAATTTGATATAGACTTCTTAATATCAGCTCTTGGTGATAGAGAAAATCTTATGGGATTGAAATGTTATTAATATCTTGAAAACCGTTCAGGATATAGAAAGTTTTCTTATTTTTCTACAGCAAAATTTTTAGAAAATATTATAGACACCGAACACTTTCAGTTTTGTTATAGCCTCACACTCAAATAACGAAATTTTGAATTGCTTTAAGTTTCAATGACCTTCATAATGGAAGTAAATGACGTACTAAGCCGGCCAACGAAACAAGGCCAGATATTTATACGATCGGTTTTTGTACAAAGTTTTTGACTTGGTTCAGAATTATTACTACCAATACTTGGTGATACAGAAATTCTTATGACATTTAAATGTCACCAATATCTCAATAATCTCTTAAGATTATCCATAAAATTATTTTATTACTAGTGTTTGAAGTCAGAGAGTAGTGGGGTAGAGTCAACATTTACTATGAGTAAAGAGTACCTATGAGTGTAAACTATCAAGTAGATATAGGTTACACGTGGTTAGGTAATGTATACAATTTTCGTTCCAAATGTATTTAATATACCATTATAGTTTACGGTAATCTAAATATAAGTGTAATCAATAATAACTACAATATCAAATAACACCCTTAACTCAAGGAGCAATGAGTTGTTTGGAATGAGTACCTATTAATTTATTTTAAGTTACTACTACATGTTTTGTTGTATAGCTTGTTTGTAACCTGCTAATACACTGTACTAAGAATAATTTGTCAAATTTGCAAAAGTGAGTGGTTGGCTGCTTGGTAGAGGCTATATCATAGTCTTGTCAATCAAAAAACAAATATACTCAATCTGAAATTTCTGAGTGATCGCTTTTGGATATATTTAAATGAAAAAAAAAAAAACAGGATACTAATATTGTATACAGTTATATCTCTGGTTACAGTGAAAACATGTTATCTATACAAAATATTAAAACAAAAGCAAGAAATTGATGCTAAAGCAAAATAGAGGGAGAATCAGACAACCTTGAAAATTTAAAATGTGTATAACTAAATAATATTAAATATATCCGTACGTTTCGTATAAAATGTTTTTGAGTATTTAAACTTTAGTTTTATCTCAAGCGGTTACAGTTATATACGCTAGAATGACATTCGAATAACTTTTTACTTAATCAAAAGATAGTTGCTATTTATTTATATTAAAATTCCAGTATGTGATATTTTCTTTAATGGATTCGTCAAACAAACCATAAAACCAGTTTTAAGATTCTTTAAAGGAAATTTACTCTACTACTGGGGTGCTTGGTAAAACTGACTGATATTTCACTGCAAATAATGTTTCAAACTGTATTATATATTGTACTCAAAGTAGAACATTTTATAAGAATTCAACAGTTCAAATCACCACGCCACAGAACTAACTGACAAGCTTCAATAACATCTGGTAATATATAATGAGCGTTACAAGATATACCTGTTGGACATTTAGCGTTTACACATTTGGTGTCACGCCGCAGACTAAACAGTTTTGTGACAGGAAGGTCATCACTGCGGCTAGAGTAGACAAATTCGAATGAACGAGATTAATAATGGAAACTATTGTATGTATGAATGAGTCCAATTGTCGTGAATGAATGACAAATTTTTACTTAACATATAAAACTGACAATTGCAATACAATTGCGTACAATGTTTACGCAAATAAAATATTTATTATTATTATTATTTATTATCACATTGTGCCAAGCACTTTTACTTACACTGCTGTGCTGAATCTGATGTGAAATTCCTATACAAATACAGATCTGCTGTACGGGTACACGCAACAGACGAGTGTACAACATTGTTAGGGAGGCTATCACATAATACGCAGCACTTTTATTCACGCTGCTATGTTGCTTTCGTTGTGAAATTCCCATACAAATACTCCTCAGCTGTACCGAGTACATGCAGCAGACGAAAGTACAACATTGTCAGGGAGGCTATCACATTATTTGAAGCACTTTTACACACACTGCTATGCTGCTTTCGTTGTGAAATTCCCATACAAATACTCCTCAACTGTAAGGATACGTGCAGCAGACGAAAGTTCAACATTGTCAGGGAGGCTATCACATTATTCGAAGAAATTTTACACACACTGCTATGCTGCTTTCGTTGTGAAATTCCCCATACAAATACTGCTCAGCTGTACCGGTACATGCAGCAGACGAAAGTAAAACATTGTCAGGGAGCCTATCACATTATTCGAAGAAATTTTACACACACTGCTATGCTGCCTTCGTTGTGAAATTCACATACAAATACTCCTCAGCTGTACCGGTACATGCAGCAGACGAAAGTTCAACATTGTCAGGGAGGCTATCACATATTATTCGAAGAAACTTTTACACACACTGCTATGCTGCTTTCGTTGTGAAATTCCCATACAAATACTCCTCAACTGTAAGGATACGTGCAGCAGACGAAAGTAAAACATTGTCAGGGAGGCTATCACATTATTCGAAGAAATTTTACACACACTGCTATGCTGCTTTCGTTGTGAAATTCCCATACAAATACTGCTCAGCTGTACCGGTACATGCAGCAGACGACAGTAAAACATTGTCAGGGAGGCTATCACATTATTCGAAGAAATTTTACACACACTGCTATGCTGCTTTCGTTGTGAAATTCCCATACAAATACTCCTCAACTGTAAGGATACGTGCAGCAGACGAAAGTAAAACATTGTCAGGGAGGCTATCACATTATTCGAAGAAATTTTACACACACTGCTATGCTGCTTTCGTTGTGAAATTCCCATACAAATACTGCTCCGCTGTACCGGTACAATGCAGCAGACGAAAGTTAAAAAATTGTCAGGGAGCCTATCACATTATTCGAAGAAATTTTACACACACTGATATGCTGCCTTTGTTGTGAAATTCCCATGCAAATACTTCTCAGCTGTAACGGGTACATATAGCAGACGAAAGTTCAACATTGTCAGGGTGGCTATCACATTATTCGAAGAACTTTTACACACACTGCTATGCTGCAATTGCTGTGAAGTTTCTATGTCAATACTGTTCAACTGTACTGGTACACGCAGTATACAAAACATAGTGCTGGGTCGGAGAAGGTATCATATTATTCCAAACACTTTTACAAACACTTGTAAGCTGCCTCTGCTAAACAATTTCTGTATCACTATTGGTCTGCCTTACAAGTGTATACGCAGCAGGCGAAAGTAGTGTTGTGTCAGGGAGGCTATCACATTATTCTAAATACTTTCACACATTCACACACACCGCTCTTCCGCCTGTACTATGAAAATCCTATTTAAATATTGATTAGCCGTACGGGTACACCCAACATAGGAAAGTAGCCTAAGTCATATAAATTGCTGTGAAGTGTTTGTTTGAATATTCTACACCAATATTGGTCTGCTGTACAAGCGTGGACTCAGCAGACGAAAGTAGTGTTATGTCAACGAGGCTATCACATTATGCCAAGCACTTTCACTTACACGGCTGTGCTGCCTCCGCTATACGAGCGCCAACTTGCCTTTGCATATTTACGAATTGTTTATATTATGCTTATTTGGTGTGGCCCATCATGTTTATGGAACTAATAAAATCTACAACATTAAATCCCCATATCAATTATTCAATATGTCTGATCGTATGTATGCAATGTAATTATTCATATTTAATGTATATTTTAAGCTTAGGAATTCAATTCTTAATATAATCAGTTCTTTTTTATAAGAAAAAAATGGAGAGGCAGTCGCAGAACTCACCGACAGAAGTAACTATTTCTTAAAGCGGGCTGTAAATATATATCTTGAAAAAGTACGTTTCCTAATTATTATTTTTAATTTTATAATAATATGAGAGACTCAATTCTGTAATATAAAATGTTTTATATTTTCTGTTAGTTTTACTTTTGTAATATTTTTTACATTTCATGTATTACAATAATCACTGACTTAAAAATATTAAAGTAATCAATATTTCTACATTTTCATTATCATCGTTTATATTATTCTCTAAAATCAGGTCGGTATCATTTTAACAACAATTTTATATTTCCGAAACAATTACTCAATTTTCATTTTCATTATACCCAAAAACGAAAATATGGTTTTATAATAACTGAATTAAGAAATAAAATTTCTGAAATAAATTCTTGATAAATATCTTTTAAACACAGCATCGATTGTTGTTCATCTATTGATGTTCCATGTCTCGTTGTACCTTAGTTTTTATGGTTTGACATTGTCAAATTTATTTTATCCTTTAAACTGTGAATTAATGGTTTTTTTGGTTTTTTCAGCAAAATTTGTAATAAAATATGTTTTTACTTAATATATTTTTTAAGTGAGTATAAGGTAAGACTTAATGTAATTGAGTAAAGTTATAATTATAATCATCATTTTCTTCCTGGATTAATTTACAGTAAGGCTTTGTTAGCTAGAAAAGTTCTAATCAATTTATTTTTAATCTTTTTAAAAATCTCGTCAGGACGACACTTGTAGTGAACTAGAATATTAACCGTACTAAAATTCAGTTTATAACCCGATGAGCTTTATATAGTGCTATTAAATTATACAGTAAGATAATCAATTTTAAGTTGGATTCTGTAATAAGTAAATTAGTAGTCCGTAGATTTATTTAAACCAGTATTCTTCTGCAACTTTTTTTGGCGTTGGAAGTTTTGTAGTGTGTTAAAGTCAACATAGCTACTAATAGAAGAGAATGAATAGATTATATAAATTTTGACAACTTTTAAATTGAAGCTGAGTAACCTAAAAAGAAACCAGAAAAAGTGTCCTAACCAAAGAAAGTCTGCAGAAGCCGGGATTGACCCAAACGAATGGATATATCAGACATTTACGTCAGTTATAATATGAGTAAACTTATTTAAAAGATAGAAATATATAATTGTAAAACACTATTATATTAGAGAAGCGTTTCGTTAATTTTCTTATCATTTACAATGTTTTATGTTATTGTGGTTAATATTTCACATTTAATATCTAATAATAGATTGTTCATTAATGTCAACCTTTGTTAGTTAAGATCAGATGTTTATATAACGGTTTGTATGCGTTTCCTTAAAGCTGTCTTTGTACTTTCATAGCATGTGGAAACCCTAAACATGCGTGACGCGAAACTAAACGAAACTGTTTTTTCTGTGAAAAACATACGGGGATTTATTCATAGCCCGTAAAAAGTAGTCCCTTCAAACAAGGAGTGACAGTAACCTCTCACTAACACGCCTGTATAGCCATCGAACGGAGAATTGGTCTTCATGACACCAAAATGGCCGCGAGAATCTCGCCCCTAGCGGCTACAGAGCGAACAAGCGTGACGTTACGTTCCGTGACGCGAAACTAAAGTTTTTATCCCATGCCATACATACATCCATAGCCCGCCAAAAGAAGTAGTCTCTTCAACAATATAAAAATAATAATATACTTTGTTCGGTTATATGTTACACATTTCGACTATTATGTACTGTTCACCAAAATAATGGTTATAGTTTATCAATATTTGATGTATATATATTGACTAGATTAGTGTAATCTGATGAACAGTGTAAGAACTTCAGGTTAGGAACATAGATGGACGTGATTCTACTACCTTCAACTTGATACTAGTTTAAAAGTTATCTCTTTCATACTGATGTAATAATTATGACTAACATATTAAAGGTATTGATTTAGTAAAATAAGTCGATAAAGAACGATCAATTATTGTTTTATAGGATTAGAATGATCTTGATATTTGTGAAGGAATGGTGGTCCTTGAACTTCTCCGCCCAAGAGGCTATTTCTCCTCACCGCCCTACTGCATAAAAACTCAACATTATTATATCTACAATAATAACCACAATTTATAGATTTATAGCTTTAAGGATTATTGGAATGTTATTAGCATATCGTTTTATGAACAAGAGCAGCGAGATATCCACAGAAGAAAACTAATTTAAGTTGATTAGGCATTGTAAGAATTCACACTGAACGTGTTACAATGTAATATAACCAAACGTGTAGTATTGGGAGGCTAGACAGGATGTTAGCGGTTTAGTTTTTTATTGAGATCTGTGGTTATTTTTTAATTACATTGTTAAATAATGTTCATTTTCTCTTCATGTTAAACATGCGGATAAAAATGTTTTTGAAATAAAGAGGTGTTTTAGAATTAACAAGAAATGTAATAGCCTGCGGACCCCTGTTGTTCTGGTTCATGCCAAGTGTTCACACGCTTTTTAATGTTACAAACATCTCGTACCACATTTGTTTATAGCATACTTTAAACAAAAGTACAGGACAACATAGAGAATATAAAGAAATGGTAAAGACACACTTTGAAGTTCTTTGAAGATATCGCTGTCGTGTTTTAGTATAAATACATTTTTTACGACAAAGCAACAAAATATCAAGTGTTAGGATGAGTTTGTTTTTTATCAAGTTATATACAATGTTTTTACAAACCGATAGAACTGTATTCTTCAAAGTTGTATAAGGCGATAAATGTCCAGACCAACTTTGAACAGACGCTGCTGATGTGATTAAATTATAGTGGATTCAGCATCTTCCAAAGAAACTTCGAATTTATCCTCCGATGTCGTTAGGCTGTCGTAGAAAACACTTGAATTTGAATGATTTGTTTTGAATTGAATTAAATTCACAAGAATTATCAATGCATGAATGTAAATCAATGAATGACTAAAATTAAAGATCGGTTTTGATTATTCTGTATTGATAATTCAGTCAACATACAGAATATTAAATCAACTTACTGATCTGGATTGCAGAATTGAACCTGTCAAAATTAAAGACGAGGGATTACAACTACGGTCTTGCTACAGTTGACCAGTTGGTAAAGGGGACTCGTATATGGTAATTTAAAACGTTTTAGTAAATTTTCACCAATCATGATTCTCAGATGGTATATCCAATCTCCATTCGTAAACGTAATTTCATACAGATATATTTTACGGTTTCTTTACATTCTTAAGGTTTCACATGAATTCTAAAGGAGAATAGTTCTATGTCACCTATTGAGCACAGTAGTAAAAAGTAAAACATGTATTTAAAAGTGGACATTTTTATGTCATATTTGTTTATTTAAAGTTTCATTATGGTGGTACTTTATGTCAAGATCTGAAATATATTTTGCAATAATAGGCTATTAAATTGAATTGTTTGGTTTATGGAGGGCTTTTGCGTTCACAAATAATGTTCACAAGGCCCATACGGATAAAAAATTTAAAATTCTATTAATAATTTATTATGTTATAAAACATTCATAACGTAAGTTTTCATGATGGTAAGTTATTATAAACTTTATAATTACTGTAAGTTCCAGTAAGTACATAGATGTTATGATTAAAATTTGTAAGAACTAACCATAAAAACAAATTAACTACTTAGTTCTTGCTATCGTTTCGCTATTCAAAACGACTCTCACAAAAAGCTCTAACGCTTAGATGTATTCGCTTAGAAACGTTTCAACACAAGCTGTAACGGAACTAAACTCAACATTTCCATTAAATCAATTTAACCAACTATAACTGTTATATTTGTAACATTGGAATGTTAAAGGGTTGGTGTGTTGATGCATGACGTGAACTCCGACATTGATCGTTTTAAAAGAGCTCTTCTTGAGTCAAGAACAAACTGAATCAATAGCTGTAAACCGGTTATAACCTAGTTAAATAGGAATGTTAAAAGCTGTTGTGAACTCCGACATTTATCGATTAACAGAGCGCTTCTAGAGTCAAGAGCAAACTGAATCACTAGCTGTAACTGGTTATAACCTAGTAAAAAAAGGAATGTTAAAAGCTGTTGTGAACTCCGACATTGATCGTTTAAAAGAGCTGTTCTTGGGTCAAGAACAAACTGAATCACTAGGTGTAACGGGTTATAGCCTAGTATAATAGGAATATTTAAAGCTGTTGTGAACACCGACATTTATCGATTAACAGAGGGCTTCTTGAGTGAAGAGCAAACTGAATCACTAGCTGTAACTGATTATAGCCTAGTAAAATAGGAATGTTAAAAGCTGTTGTGAACTCCGACATTTATCGATTAACAGAGCGCTTCTAGAGTCAAGAGCAAACTGAATCACTAGCTGTAACTGGTTATAGCCTAGTAAAATAGGAATGTTAAAAGCTGTTGTGAACTCCGACATTTATCGATTAACAGAGCGCTTCTTGAGTCAAGAGCAAACTGAATCACTAGCTGTAACTGGTTATAGCCTAGTAAAATAGGAATGTTAAAAGCTGTTGTGAACACCGACATTTATCGATTAACAGAGCGCTTCTTGAGTCAAGAGCAAACTGAATCACTAGCTGTAACTGGTTATAGCCTAGTAAAATAGGAATGTTAAAAGCTGTTGTGAACTCCGACATTTATCGATTAACAGAGCGCTTCTTGAGTCAAGAGCAAACTGAATCACTAGCTGTAACTGGTTATAGCCTAGTAAAATAGGAATGTTAAAAGCTGTTGTGAACTCCGACATTTATCGATTAACAGAGCGCTTCTTGAGTCAAGAGCAAACTGAATCACTAGCTGTAACTGGTTATAGCCTAGTAAAATAGGAATGTTAAAAGCTGTTGTGAACACCGACATTTATCGATTAACAGAGCGCTTCTTGAGTGAAGAGCAAACTGAATCACTAGCTGTAACTGGTTATAGCCTAGTAAAATAGGAATGTTAAAAGCTGTTGTGAACTCCGACATTTATCGATTAACAGAGCGCTTCTTGAGTCAAGAGCAAACTGAATCACTAGCTGTAACTGGTTATAGCCTAGTAAAATAGGAATGTTAAAAGCTGTTGTGAACACCGACATTTATCGATTAACAGAGCGCTTCTTGAGTGAAGAGCAAACTGAATCACTAGCTGTAACTGGTTATAGCCTAGTAAAATAGGAATGTTAAAAGCTGTTGTGAACTCCGACATTTATCGATTAACAGAGCGCTTCTTGAGTGAAGAGCAAACTGAATCACTAGCTGTAACTGGTTATAGCCTAGTAAAATAGAAATGTTAAAAGCTGTTGTGAACACCGACATTTATCGATTAACAGAGCGCTTCTTGAGTGAAGAGCAAACTGAATCACTAGCTGTAACTTGTTATAGCCTAGTAAAATAGAAATGTTAAAAGCTGTTGTGAACACCGACATTTATCGATTAACAGAGCGCTTCTTGAGTGAAGAGCAAACTGAATCACTAGCTGTAACTTGTTATAGCCTAGTAAAATAGAAATGTTAAAAGCTGTTGTGAACACCGACATTTATCGATTAACAGAGCGCTTCTTGAGTGAAGAGCAAACTGAATCACTAGCTGTAACTTGTTATAGCCTAGTAAAATAGAAATGTTAAAAGCTGTTGTGAACACCGACATTTATCGATTAACAGAGCGCTTCTTGAGTGAAGAGCAAACTGAATCACTAGCTGTAACTGGTTATAGCCTAGTAAAATAGAAATGTTAAAAGCTGTTGTGAACACCGAAATTTATCGATTAACAGAGCGCTTCTTGAGTGAAGAGCAAACTGAATCACTAGCTGTAACTGGTTGTAGCCTAGTAAAATAGGAATGTTAAAAGCTGTTGTGAACTCCGACATTTATCGATTAACAGAGCGCTTATTGAGTCAAGGGCAAACTGATCACTAGCTGTAACGGGTTATAGCTTAGTAAAATAGGAATGTTAAAAGCTGTTGTGAACTCCGACATTTATCGATTAACAGAGCGCTTCTTGAGTCAAGAGCAAACTGAATCACTAGCTGTAACTGGTTATAGCCTAGTAAAATAGGAATGTTAAAAGCTGTTGTGAACACCGACATTTATCGATTAACAGAGAGCTTCTTGAGTCAAGAGCAAACTGAATCTATAGCTGTAACTGGTTGTAGCCTAGTAAAAATGTTGTGGCAATTAGGGGTTATTTTGTGCATTGGAGCATTTTTTTTCGAGAATTCTATGTTTTAGTCCATACAATTTTTTATGAACTTCAACGATCTGTTATCCACGTTATTGTTCTAACATTATTTCAATCCTTTTTGATAGTACGAGTGGAATGTGTGCATTGGCGTCAGAAGGGAGAGAATCAGGTCAGATACAGTGAAAATAGGAGTATTCTAAAGATCAATGTTGGGTACTCTCCTACATCTCATTGTTACAAGTAATTTGTTTGCTTTACTTGAGTATATTGTGAAGAGTATAGAATATTACGTCATCTTTATGTTGGTGATATAAAATTATCACCTCACCGTGTAAAATCCAACATCTGAAAAATAGTTTTTATTACTTTATAAAGTGCAATCGTGGTTTGTGTCGAATACATTATTATTATATTCATCCAAAACAGAGATCATATAACTTTTATAGAAACAGGACCATCTTATCAAATACATTTTATGAGAAATAAATCAAATTGACTGAAGTAAAACTTTTAGGCATACTCATATGTTTGAATTTTGAGTTCAGATCAATTCATTACCAAATTGATCTGAACAGCACTTCTTGAGGGGATTCTTAAGTTGGTCTATAATTTAACTAAATTTGTTACGCAATTTCCGATTTGTTGTTGAAAATATTCTCAAGACTGCGTCTTTGAGTAGTGTATTGATGCCACGGAGGTAATGTTGCCATAATGACTTTAATACAGTCTTTATTCTGCAAAGGAGGACCCCTAGGATTGCCTGGAGCCTGAGTTGGAGTAACAGTTTCCAGCTCTTGCTATGTATGTTTATCAGACTCATATATTGGGCTTCTGGTACCAAAATCTTTTCCGTTCCTCTAATACATAATTATCCGAACCTTATCCGTGGTCACTACAGAGAAACCTAGCCCATGTTTGTTTAGGAAGTTACTATATTTCTATGGTTCAAAAATATTTAACTTAAGAGTGTATCGTAAGAATAATGTGATTTGTTAGACCTAATTACAGTCTAGATGAAGATGCCAACATCATTTTTTTAATTGATCAAAAACCATTTAGGTGAGACAAACAATTATCATAGAAATCGTTATTTTTAAATTTTATTGCGATTATTCATTATATTTTGACGTGCACATAAAACTACATTGTTATAATTATGTATATATATATATATATATATATATATATATATATATATATATATATATATATATATATATATATATATATATATATATGATTTGGTTTTATATACCATACTTGACAACAGAATTTATAAAACGTGTGTGATCTTAGTTTAAAAATTTTTATGGATATCTAGCTAAACAAATACCTTTAGCGGAAAATAATGAAAAGCTGTACTAAAATATCTTACCCCGAATCTCTTTAATAGACTGCATATTAATAAACTAGATGTAAGACAGTCTAAAAATATAAAATCTTTTGTGATAACATGGAAGAAAGGCTTTTTATTGGACAGATTAGGATATACCATAACCAAATATTAAGAAGGCTTCGTTTTTTAATTTTAATTATAGTTTCGTTATGGAGCACGAAGTGTATAAATAAGTAAGAAAGTATAATTATAGAAAGAACTGCTATTATGTATATGTTATAGAAATTATAAATATAGTACTGTCAAAGTGGCAATACCACGGTGAAAAATATAGTGATGTATTAGGCTCATATAATTTAAACGTTTTGAAAATGTTTCCTTCTCCGTAGCCACGGCACTGGTAAGGTTGCTAGTTAGATTCAGAACGAAATTAAGGTTAAGTAACCATATTTTATTTATGAATTACTAATTGTTTCATTATATTTAGTAGCCTTATCAATTAGCTAGTGTAGTATTTGTGTAAGTTCGTCGCGATATTGATGCCATTTATTTGAACTGATTTTTTTCTGAAGTCTATAATGAGAGCAAACAATCAATAGCCATTCATTCCAGAAGTCTGTAGAAGTTCTCGAGACTGGTCTATTGTTACCAGCACGTCCGCAGTTATAAGTGGGGTGAGGTTAGCTGTTCAAGCGCTTTGTCCACTGTTCATCCAACTTTGTACTGACAAAATTATACGTTAAATTAATCCAGTGGTGGAGTAAAATAACGTAAATGTTAGAATTCATCTTTCAATTTAAACACATTTTATACATTTTTATTATTTTGTGTCATGATATTAAAATATTTTAAATACGAAGATATGTTTAGACTATAATTTATTATGTATAATTTTTATTCAAAACCTTTGTGTTGCCATTTTTTCATATTAGCACTCACGTAAAATGTATATATAACTTCATCGAAGATACCGTCAGAATATCTCCATGTTTTTTATGTAACATAAGCAGATAAGAATGCTTATATTAGTTCCTGAGATACATTCAAAATTTAAATATAAATATCATCTAAAATAACATAAAAAGATCTATAAAATCATATAATAAATGTTGTAGGAATTGTATATACATATACATACATATATATATATATATATATATATATATATATATATATATATATATATATATATATAATTTACTTTTAAGATTATATTTCTTTTGCAAAACCTTCAATTTTGTTATCTAGATATTTACTTACACTCGGTGCCCAACATTGATTACAGAAAAGGTCGAATTAAGAAGTGTTGTTACTATGAAGCTTACTCTATGCTTTCAAGACTATAAACAAATACAAATTGTAAATATTGGTTAAGTTAATTAATGATATGATTGTGTTATCGTAAAGTAATTTTTACACAGAACAGCTCATTACAATTTACAAGTTCCTTCAATAATATTTTGCAACTTTTGAGATCAATATGGGACTTTTTGCTACTTTGGAGACCAGTGAGGCTTATTCCGGAGGGTTTTTCGAAATAAAAATATGCCTTTATTCATACCAGTAGCCCTGAGAATGTAGATGAACAATTTCAATTCAATTCAACAAATCTGCATCTAGACTACATGCTATCTTAGGGCAGAAACAAAAAACAAATAATGCAGTTAAATAATATTTCATCCATATTCAGCCAATTCAATCTACTAATACCACTTAGTTTTGTACGTTGAAAACGACGCAGCATCTGCTTCCTAATAATTGCCATCTCACGACAGAACCACCGTCACGTGTTACTCTTCAGAGACATTACACCCAGCTGCTGCCACTTTAATCTACTACACACCCTCAATTGAGTACGTTGTAAACGGCACAGTGTCTGCTTCCTAATAATTGCCATCTCACGACAGAACCACCGTCACGTGTTACTCTTCAGAGACATTACACCCAGCTGCTGCCACTTTAATCTACTACACACCCTCAATTGAGTGCGTTGTAAACGGCACAGTGTCTGCTTCATAATAATTGCCATCTCACGACAGAACCACCGTCACGTGTTACTCTTCAGAGACATTACACCCAGCTGCTGCCACTTTAATCTACTACACACCCTCAATTGAGTGCGTTGTAAACGGCACAGTGTCTGTGTCACGTGTTACTCTTCAGAGACATTGCCACTGCTAAATCCTCAATTGAGTACGTTGTAAACGGCACAGACAGAACCACCGTCACGTGTTACTCTTCAGAGACATTACACCCAGCTGCTGCCACTTTAATCTACTACTACACACACTCAATTGAGTACGTTAGTAACGGCACAGTGTCTGCTTCCATAATAATTGCCATCTCACGACAGAACCACCGTCACGTGTTACTCTTCAGAGACATTACACCCAGCTGCTGCCACTTTAATCTACTACACACCCTCAATTGAGTACGTTGTAAACGGCACAGTGTCTGCTTCATAATAATTGCCATCTCACGACAGAACCACCGTCACGTGTTACTCTTCAGAGACATTACACCCAGCTGCTGCCACTTTAATCTACTACACACCCTCAATTGAGTACGTTGTAAACGGCACAGTGTCTGCTTCATAATAATTGCCATCTCACGACAGAACCACCGTCACGTGTTACTCTTCAGAGACATTACACCCAGCTGCTGCCACTTTAATCTACTACACACCCTCAATTGAGTACGTTGTAAACGGCACAGTGTCTGCTTCCTAATAATTGCCATCTCACGACAGAACCACCGTCACGTGTTACTCTTCAGAGACATTACACCCAGCTGCTGCCACTTTAATCTACTACACACCCTCAATTGAGTACGTTGTAAACGGCACAGTGTCTGCTTCCTAATAATTGCCATCTCACGACAGAACCACCGTCACGTGTTACTCTTCAGAGACATTACACCCAGCTGCTGCCACTTTAATCTACTACACACCCTCAATTGAGTACGTTGTAAACGGCACAGTGTCTGCTTCTAATAATTGCCATCTCACGACAGAACCACCGTCACGTGTTACTCTTCAGAGACATTACACCCAGCTGCTGCCACTTTAATCTACTACACACCCTCAATTGAGTACGTTGTAAACGGCACAGTGTCTGCTTCCTAATAATTGCCATCTCACGACAGAACCACCGTCACGTGTTACTCTTCAGAGACATTACACCCAGCTGCTGCCACTTTAATCTACTACACACCCTCAATTGAGTGCGTTGTAAACGGCACACAACACGTGTTGCTCACGACAGAACCACCGTCACGTGTTACTCTTCAGAGACATTACACCCAGCTGCTGCCACTTTAATCTACTACACACCCTCAATTGAGTAAGTTGTAAACGGCACAGTGTCTGCTCCCTAATAATTACTATCTCACTACAGAACAATCTCACGTCTTGTTTTATGATGTATTTGACCTAGCTATAGCAATTTAATTTGATAGGTATTACATTACATATAGAGGAAATTTAATAGTGATTCTAGTGGAACAATGATTGTAGAAGATGCTTTCTAAATCAGTGTTTTTTCTAAATGCGATTTAAATTATTTATAGATTTAAGACCAGCCGAGAGCCGATGGCCGAGCGGTCTAAGTAGTTGGACTTTGGGTCTGAGTTAGAGATAACGCAGGTTCAAATCCTGTCTGTGACCATTGCACTTTTTGTCAGTACCATTGACCTTGTACTGTATCGACTCTCCCCTTTATTCGGTTTGATATGATCCTAGCACAGGCCAGTGGCCAATGAGGGCGGACAGAATAAGGCTTAAAAGGGGATCGGCCTCTCCTTAAAAAAAAAAAAATGTCACGTACACAAATATTGAAAAGTTTAATATACTTAGGTTTTAACTTCTAAACTTTTGTAGAGTTTTCAAAAAAGTTTAGAAGGATATGTTTTAAGCAGATAAACTAATAATGAGTATTGAATCGTTTTGAGCTGTTTTATTTATCACAGAAGGAAATTGATAGTTACTTTGTTCTCTACTATTTAATGCCGTCAAACCTTATTTACAATTACCATACTACTTAGTGATCCTATAATTACATTACGTAGACGGTTAAGTTCACGTCATGAACGTTACAAGAACTAATTCTCGTCTTCTCTGTTGCCACTCAAGTCCCATTGTAAGTAGCTTAGAAAGCACTCCAATGCTGACTTTTAATGACGTTGCTTATATTATATTCTCCATTAATATAAAGGAATGTGGATGTTCTAGTTTCCTAACTTTTCAAATTAACTGCTCCAAATTTTATTGGAACTTTTTTTAACAACTGATATTGCAACTTTTCACAATTTAAAACACCATAAAATAAGAAATAAAGTAGTTTTGTGGCCTTAAACACAATTCATATATATATATATATATATATATATATATATATATATATATATATATATATATAGCATAGTTTCATATTTTTCAATAGCTTTCATAAGTTTAAAAAAGAAGAAATAAATGAGACTCTATTCAATGAGTCATAACATCGAAAGGAATGCGTCATTTTCATTTGCAAGTTAGGCAGAGTGATGGATTGTGAAAATGATGGGTAATAATTAAATTTCCGTAGTTTTTTTATATGTCCTTTGAATCTATGTTTTTGTTTAGAGAAAACCGTTCTCCTCAGTGTATGAATGGGATAAATTATCCTAAAATATTTCAACGTATGAAGATTTTGTCACATGTTTTATGGCAAGAATAGAGCATGAACATTTGCATCAGGCGAATGAAAAATAACATTATGTCAAGCAAACTTACACTATAACCACAATATAAGGATCCTTGGGCTAGTCTGTTCTGAAATTACGATTTAGAGCTTAAATGCCCTAAAATAGACATGAATAAATCAATATAAAATATTTTCATCAGTTCACTACAGTTTTATCAATAATTCACCATTTGATTCCCGTTTTTATTGTTAGTTTTTTTTTCAGCATAAAAATATTTCTGAATTTTATACATTTTGTATATCATCTAATGCGATGTTAAGGTCTTAATATAGTTCTGGTACCAACCTGAATTTGTCAAGAAAACTTTGTGTGTGCCTTGATATACTCATCCTGAAGATGTGCAAAAAATTACACTCCTATTTACGTAAGGTTTCTGTAATTATCATTGGATGATTATAACTTTAAATACAAATTTGCTATAAGCATAGTTATAAATAAATATAAATTTGCCCTTGCAAGAAATAAAAAAAAGATGTGTAGCTGACTAATTGATTAAATTATTAGTACCAATGAACTTAATGCATAATTATTTATGTACTTTCATGTACAAATATCACCGCTATTGTATCTTCATGGTAACTTAGAAGTCTTAGTCAAACTTCCTTTCGCAATTATATGAAAAGTAACTATGACAGAGCTATATAACAAAGTTAAATAATTAGCAATTCTAGTTTCTTTTCAGTAGACTACACACGCTGGACGACACGTAAATTTTGCAACAATTGAATTTGTGCGCCTGCTCAAGGTGAATCCTTTTGTCAGGCTAATTCTAAAAACTGTCAACAGTGTGACCATTTTAGAGAGGGTTTAATGGGTTACTAGATACCTAAACAGTACGTGGTGCGCATGCGCAAAAGTACAACACGTTGTTTAATAAGTTTAAATTAGTTTTTATGCTGTGGAATAATTTCGAAATTTTGTTCATGATGTGCATTATGGTTCTATTAGGATTGTGGACACTTTAAATAATGAAATATTAGTAATAAGACGGATATTGACAGTATGCATTGCGTTCTGCATGTAACCTCACTATCAAGCTAACCAGAACTGTAGAGCTGTATACACACGTAGCTTCGCTTTGTTTTTGTACAGAACATGTAACCTATGTATAGTTGCCTTGTAGTTGTAAGGTACTCGTAGACCAGTGGATAAATGCACTTACAAAGGAATACCAATCACTATTGTTTCCACTGATCGATTCCCACCATCGTGCACATTTTTTTACTACATTATAACAGACTATTTAATAAATATAACCAGTAAATATATCGAATTTGAGTTGTATTATTCGTGAGTTTTCCATGCTGTTACTTTTCTTATTATCTGTTATTTTATTTAATATTTCCATTGTAAAAATGTCATGATGTATTGTTAATTAATGTTTACTAATATATTTATTTATTCGATAAATCAAGCAAAATAGTTTGGCATATGGTCAAGAAAATAACTTTCTACATTTATGAAACTAAAAGAAAGAAACCTTGTATTTTGTACCATAATTAAAAATTCAGACAACATCACAAAAACACAAAACAAAAAAAACGAAGACATATCGGGTGTATCACGAGTTACTCATAATTTGCTCCTATGTAAGCGAACAAATCTTTATTTTCCTTTTTATAAATTACTTAAAACATATTTAATTAATAATTTTGTTTTTAATATTTTATATTTATTTTTACAGCAATTCTATTTATTTTTGTTTTTGTAACTAAGCTACAACAAAATGTTAAATATCAGTGGGGTATATTACAAGGGACTCATTCCAAAGACATACGTTGTTACTTACTTTAGGAATTAATTTCTAAGTATTATTTTATAAAGTTCTGCAGCAACCAAATAAGTTGATTGTATTAAATTGTATTACACCTAAGAAAACGCATGTAAACTAAACGTAAATGCTTTTTATGGAAGAAATGAATACCTTTTTGACTTTGAATCGATCAGCCATAAGGATCTGAAGCAGTCGTCGTGAAGGATCTGAAGCCGAAGAAGTCCAGCGACATCAACGGAATGTAAATGTGGGTAATTATGCGCTGATTCAAGCAGATCTTGTCGCCACTTACTAAATTGATCAATCTATCCCTCGCTCAAGCGTTTTCCATTGCGCTTTCAATACAGCAAAAGTGGTTCTGATTTTCGAAAAGGATGATTCTTTAATGCAAGTAACTATCGTCCTGTTTCCATTCTTCCTGAATCCATCAAGTTTCTGGGAATGCACCTGTACCCGAGACTGATCTGGAGTAATCACATAGACAGTATTTACTTTAAAGTTGCTTTAGGCATTTATGTCTTATGCAATCTACCAAAACTCAACTCGTTTTAGAGTACAAATCTCTAAAACTCTTATAGACAATTTAGAACAGTAAAGAAAGCTACCAGAACCATTTCGAAATTAAAACTCAGATAGTAGTATAATGTTGCATTCGGGGAGCCTGAATTGGTGCCCTTACCCAGCCTCTATATTCTAGACGTCACCCTTTACTGACGATTTAAATACGAACTGGTTCAGGGCAAGAACAACAACAGAACTGAACAGCATAAAATGACTCTATTTGAACACTTGCCGTCTCAAGTTGGAGTGAAGGTAATTAATAACCTCCCTGAGGATCTAATCAATGAAACCAAACAATTCAAATCTCGATTAAGACAATTTTTGTTTCTAAAGGAGTTTTACTCTTTTGATGAGTTTACGATAAGCCGCTGGGATGTAAATTACCATTTTATCATTATTTTATTTATCCTTTTCCGATATCTTAAATATGCAAAATACAAATGTATTGTTAGGTTGTCTTACTAACGTTACAGAACCGAATGCCAAAGTTTTTTCGCCAAGTTTTATTGTAATAAAGAATTAATATTATTACAAAATAATATAATTTCAGTGTCTTGTCACTGTTTGACAATGAACATATTTTGCAATAATTGAATTTGTGTGGCTGCACAATGGGGTTTCCTTTGTCGAGCCAACATTAAAAACTGTCAACAATGTTACTACTCTAGACGTGGTACAATGTGTCCCTAAAATGTATTATACAAAAGTAAAATAATCGCAGATTCCAGTTTCTGGTCAGTACAGGACGACGGCTGAGGGACATGTTCGCAACAATTTAATTCGTGCTGCTTAATGTGGTTCCTTTGTAGAGCCAACATTAAAAAAAAGCGTTCAATAGTGTGGCCACTCGAGACAGGGTACAGTGTGTTGCTAAACGTTTTATGCCAAAGCAGAATGATTACCAATTTTATTTTCTCGTCAGTACAGGATGACGGATTAGGCAAAATTTTCGCTATACTTTAATTTGCTGCTCAATGTGGTTCCTTTTTAGAGCCAACATTAAAAAAAGCGTTCAATAGTGTGGCCACTCGAGACAGGGTACAGTGTGTTGCTAAACGTTTTATGCCAAAGCAGAATGATTACCAATTTTATTTTCTCGTCAGTACAGGATGACGGATTAGGCAAATTTTCGCTATAGTTTAATTTGTGCTGCTCAATGTGGTTCCTTTTTAGAGGCAACATTAAAAAACGTTCAATAGTGTGGCTACTCTAGACAGGGTATAATGCGTTGCTAAACGTTTTATGCCAAAGCAGAATAATTGCCAATTTTAGTTCCTCGTCAGTACAGGACGACGGATGGCGGACATATTTCCCAACAATTGAATTTGTGCGGCTGCACAAAGTAGATCCCTTTGTCGGGCCAGCTTTAAAAGCCGTCGACAATGTTACCACTCGAGACAGGGTACAATGTGTTGCTAAACGAATTGCTTCAACCAGGGTTGTTTACTTTCTGAACCTCTCCGCTTTGGTTACAGATTTAGTGCAGTGAAAACCATAAGAGTCTGTTATTTCATGAAACTTGCAATTCCTTATTTTAAGTTTGAAATTATCTCTTTTAGAATATAAATAGAAAATCTAATATACTCTACTGTATACATTGTATGTTATTAATCCAAACTCCTTACATGTTACAAAGTACAAAACGAATAAAAATTATAATTGTTATTCAGAAAGGTGTATTTTGATGTAGATAATTTTACCTTTATATAAAATCCAAGCCCACTATGATTTATCTCTAAACATATTAGTACTTAAAGTCTTTCAGTAAAAGTAGTAAATCATTGTTATCGATATAAAATGAGATATAAAGTACCCCTGACATTTTTAATTCTTTATTTAGTTAAATATTTATATTTACATAACAATACCTTTTATTTGCATAACAAAACATTGTAAACAGCAAATCATATTTTGTCATTGTATAATAAACTAGACCTGCTTATTAGAGGTAAAATAAATATTCGTACATTGTTGATAGGACTTTAAAAATTTTTTAAGCATCTCATAATTGGTAGATCGGGTTGGGCCAAGTAATAAAAGTATATGGGTGAAGTCTGTTCACTCAAGAAATAACCGATCAAAATGTCCATAGTGATCAATGATCAGTTTTTGAAAGTATAGTTACGGATAGTAAAGAATTAGTGGTTTATTCTACGGATTCGAAAAGTCCGAGTTCAACTAAACTAATTACTAATCATATATGGTTCCAAGACACTTACATAAAACATAAAAACACTTACATAAACTAATATAAACTTAAATATACAATGAAAGAAAGATTCTTCTACGATGTTTGTAATCTATAAATATATTTTTAAATTCACTTGCAGATACGGATTAGATGTAAAAATTGTCACAACATCGATGCAGAAAAGTCCTTTATCCAGGAAAGCTTTGTACACCATTGCATTAAAGCTTAAGTAGTTACTATGCCATACAGTAGTTAAGTCTCTTACTACTGATAACCAATGATCAATGTCTGAGACTGCAAAGTTTATTTATTCAACTTGGTAATTTATTTCTATCTAGATACAAATTGCCAAGTTATATTATTTGAGGAAATTTATTACACTGATAACAAAGGCAGGGTGGTTGAATTTCACAAGTGGATTGATTCAGGTGTGTAATTTGTTCATAACTACGTCAGTTACTATGTGAATAAGTCTCTTACTCCGCTAGTTGAATGTCAAAGTCACGATATGAGGAATCTCTTACTATTGGTACAATCCAAGCCCATAATTTGCTGAGTCTGAATAGAATTCTCGGAATATTAAAGGCCTATTGTTAGCTATAAATACCAGTCATATCGCCCTTGTAGTGCCTTACTGGTATGCGATGGTAATTGGAGCAATACTGCTCCATTGTTAGGTCCCTTGATTATTGACAGTTACGTTCTGTATAACCGCAAGATATAGCAGAGCTTAGTTTCCTTATTTGGCTCGTAAATATGTATAGTTAAACAGTGTTCTTAGAGCATTAAAATTTGTTAAGTATTTCTTATTTTAATATTATTTATCAGAAAGTTTTAAGATTAAATGTTTATTAAACATAGTAGGCTATAAGCTGTCAAATTGTGACCAATGCTAATAAAGTGCATATACTCTTGCTTCATCTTACACCTGATGATAGTCAGTAAATTACTGATCATAGAAGGAAAGACAATAAGTGGAAAACCCCAACTATCGGATGTCGTTCGAGGTAATTAAAAATCGTTAACTCTAGCGCTGGCGTATGAGGGAGGGTTGAACGGCCTTTTTTTAAGCTCATATCTCAGTAGGGGTCGGTTCCACAGAAAATTTACACGTATACAAAATTAAAACTAATGCAGTTCTGAACACCTTTTGTTTTTATATTGTTTTCGTATATATTACTGTTAATGACATATGAGCTCTAGGTAATTAATAAATTTCGAAAAACCCTTTATGAGAACACATTTATCGCCACACTTCTGTCTCTAATGCCTCAAGTATTGATTGCATTCTACATTTTCAAAAAGGTTGTTGATAATAAAATATATTTCAGTAACTTTTGTTTTATTTTAATTTAATTTAAAGTTAGATTTAAATACTTTTACTGAATTGAAAAGTTTGCGTTGTAATCAGCTCTTAGTAAACGTGTATTTGTGTACACGATTAAAAATAATCCCTGTACATGCAGCGTGCGGTACTGTAGTCTCAACAAGGTAAATACTCTCAACAAATATTGATATGACATATTTGTTAATTTTATGGCAAAAGTCTGATACCCATTATATCATCCCTCCAACTACCTTATGGATAAAACAAGCTGTTATCTGTGCTACTTTCATATCCAACAGTGGCTAGGAAATATCAGCCTACACCCAGAGAAATGGAATTTTATTTCCAATGAAAAGGACAACCTCTTTCCTATTAAAGCCTAATTCCAGCAGCTCTGGATGATATTTTCAATCTAATACTCTGCAAGCGCATTTTTATCTGCAGCACTACACATTGCAGATGCTACACGAACACTAACCAGATGGGATGCTCAGGAGATTCAGGACCAAGTCCCTCTTGCTCAGAACCTATAAGATGATAAACGAACGCATTGGTTGTTCAGGGTGTAAGTATTTCTAAGAAATGTTTTTTACGTATTTATCACTTGATAGCACCATTGAACTCTTTTTTACTTATTTAAAAACATTGGTTTACTAGTTTTAATTAAAATAAAATAAGTTTGAAATAAGAAATACGTTTTATTCAACAATCACTCTTCATTTCTCTTTCACCTTTATCCCCCCCTCCCATCCGCTACCCACACCCTCTACTGATCATGACTGAAAATTAAATACTTTATTGTACGAGGAATTGAAAGTATACGGGAAGTTTACTAAGTGTTGATTCCAACCAAAATCACCCATTTCAGATAAATACTTTTAAATTCTCAATCTGAATAACTGCATATAAATTACTAAAACAAAACTTATGCTGAAGTAAATTTGATTCTATACAACACTCGTTTTAAAAAATGTTCTAAGGAATGATGACTTGTGGCTCTGGAGACAGAAGTTTTTCAAAAAATGTGGTTCCATAATTGGTGTTTTATATTAATCACCAATTTACGAAAGCTTATTTCCCATGACAGTAACAAAATAGGAAAAAGACTATAAGAAAATAATATGTAACAAATTTTATCACCTCTAATTTTGTAAACGTTTAATTTTTCTGTAGGACCAACCCCTAATGTGATATAAGCGAAAAACGAAATAAAAAGATCTATGAATGCACCTCCCCCGTCAACCACCACCCATAGGGTTGAAGCAATTTCAGTACGCTCTACACTCCTGTACTCTGACCAACGTCCTATTGTTGACTTTTCCGCTGATTGACTTTCCTTATAGACCCCTCATTTTTCTATTCGATGATTGGACAATGAATACAGATTCTTCTCGATAAACGTATTATTTCTCTTTCCTGCTGACCTTCTTGTGAAAATCTCATCAAGGATAAGTCAATCAGATATATTTTTAAAATCTCTGTCTATTTAAGAAATTAATTATGTATACAAACATATGTTTAGGTTTGGGAAAGAACAGGATTGGTTAGAAAAGGCTTTGGATTAATTAGATAAAAGATAACTATCAATTCCCGTAAGATAATGATTGATGTTTCCTGAAAAAATTTTCTTTCTCTGTACTGTGTGTTTACTACACAAAGCTAATAGCTTTGCTTAAAAGAATGAAAATGATTGACAAGTATCCACTATAGGACATGCATGAGGTGGCTGCTTGAGAAAATAAACCCTTTTTAATATTCCAAAGTATTCAGGGAAATTAAAAATATATTTACTGTGATTTGGTTGGACAACTGCTTTATAAGACAATCGTAAAACAGTCTTGGCGTTGTTCCTCTTGGTAAGGCTAAAGAGTACTCAGTGAGAATGAACCACTACTAAATAAATTTTCATAAAAATTCTCATATATATCTAGGTAATTCTTCGTATTTTTGGCCGTTCTCATGTACGAAAATGTGATTTTTTTGTGTTCAGAATAATTATCACACCCTCAAAAATATAAATAGGTTAAAAAGGCGTTTTTCTAAGAGGGAAAATGAAGAGGTCTTTAAATCCCCCTACCCATTGACTAAAGAAGTTATCTTATTGCAATGAGCCAAAACCAAAGAAGGTGAGTTTTTTTTAACTAAACCGTCGAAGTGTGCAAACTGTCTTCCATTAATCTTCATCAAACTAGTTTTGAAGCTTATCACAATACTAATTGCTTCTGAAATAAACAAAAATTACAGTCAAGACAAAAAATTATAATGAATATGTAAATCAAATGCTATTAGTAAAATATTTGGTGTCTATAACCAAAATTACAAAATAGGAGAACTATCCGATAAAAAGGTCTAACTATAAAAGATAAATAACAACATATAAAAACATTGTTTTATTCGATTTATTGATATCTTCCTTTATTTTACACAATAGCTTCACAATTACACAATTTTACACAATGTTTGCTTCAATATTAGCCATTACGTTCCATGAGCTTTTGAATGATGATGTCGTAGAAGTCTGCCGACTGTGAGGATAATCTTGAACGGTTTTGTTCACCTCGTTATCAGTGTTGAAGCGTTTACCGCCAAGAAACAAGAGAAGCAAGTGAGCATCGCTCGGGGCCAAATCCGGGCTGTACGGCTGATGGTCAATCTTTTCCCAACCAAATAATCTAATGATATTTTGGGTTGGGAAGGCAGAGTGGGGTCTGGCGTTGACATCTAACAAAAGAAATCTAAAGGTCAATAGGCTAGATACGCTTTTCTATATTAGACGTCGAAGTTTAGTTAGAGCATCACAATAAGTGGCTCCATTTGTTGCACTTTCTCATTCCATAAACTCGACTAACAATATTCCACGTCAATCCTAAAACACGGTCGCCTAACCTTGCGTGTTAAGACTGATTGATTGGCATTGCCTGTAACCGGTGACATCGTGTGACGCCATTCCATTGACCGACGTTTCGTTTCTCCCAAGAGAAACTTAAGTTTCGTCACCTGTGACAGTGTCCACTAAAAGTGTATCGCCATCCTCCATGATATCAGACCTAAACCCCAAGAGCACGACCCATTCTTCTCGTTTTTTGTTCCTCAGTAAGCAGTGTGGGAACGCAACGTTAGCGCAATTTACAACATTTCAATTATTTAGAGATAATTTTGCCTAAAGTTATTTTATTTATGGTCGGAAATTCCAATGTCATGAAATGGTTAAGTAAATCGCGGATCTTCACGAGTATTTTCATCAAAGACATCGCCAAATCTTCCGTGATCACTATGATGGCCGGTCATATCGCAGTTTATCATGGACATTTTCCATCTTTGAAAACTATCATCCTCTTCCGAAATTTGCTGTCACACACCGCGCTATAGTTGTACAATTCACTTCTGTCTATGAATATACGCTGGTGGAATGTTCCTTGCTGTCAAAAACCAGATAACCAATCGTATTTCGCAGGTGGTAGCTTGATCAATGGGTTTAAAAATCTTTAGTTCGTACAGTAACAGAAATCTAAATGATTTCACTGTAAATGGCGTCGGTGCGCATGCGCTGTTCGCTCCCCGATTGAATCGTTAGCGTGAAACAGATATTACTTTCCGGATGACGCTAATATTTTGTCATAGTAGAAAAAGTGAATAAAAATAAGCTTAGTTATAATATAATGTTGGGCTGGTATGTGTTATAATATATAAAAAAAACAAGTAATGTACCCCATTATTATTCTATTATATCATAATTTTGAATTAAGTCAGAAAGTAATTACCAAAAGAGTAATATATAATAGAATGCACTTAAATTCGTATATCATTAGACATTATATTATTATTATTATATTTATGTATAAGAAAGTATACACTGCACATAATAATGTGCACAAAAGTACTCAATCCTACCCAGTTTATTCCTTAAGATATTTTACAACAAATGACTAACACGTTTAAATTACGAAAATTGTAAAAGGGTGAACTATTATGGATGGTGACAAAACAAAAAAATTGATTCAACGACTATTTAAGTAACTGTTAGTAGTCTAAGTTAATTTAGTGTGTATTATCATATTCCGCCTCATAGATACAAATAACTAAATATTTATTTGTAACAAAGAAAAAATGTTTCCATAAATAATGGTCATATACGTGTGTGTTACAAAGAAATAAGTACATTTATTTCTTACGAAATACATAATTCATTAGCCCAGTAATATTTGTATTTTATTAACAAATTAAGGATATACAAATATTTTTATAACAAATTCACACAACATAACGGATTCTCACTTTTGCTTTAAAATAATTATCACGCTTGGTTAAAAAGAGAATTAAAAATTTTACCGATTTCGTAGACTACTTAAAAAATACTAAACGTATTTTGAAAAATATAAGATAAGAGTTTCATTTAAATATATTATGTTTACTTTTAATATTAGTGAACATATTAAAAGTTGACGAAAAGCCAAATGTATTGTAAAAATAATTTATATCTAACTTAGTATTTACTTCTTTATAAGAAATATTTTAAATACAAGAAAATAATATTTTTGTACAGACAATTTTAAATACAGTAACAAATATTTAAGAAAGAAAATCCAAACAAAAAGTACACACAAGTCTAAAATTTAGTTCCAACTAACGTCCTCTACCAGCAGCTACTCATCATAGCTATATGCTTGACATAATCCAGATGATTGTCCGTACATCACTCCAAGTAATCCCATGTTGACAGCAGATTTACAGCTAACAATCACATGCTGTACCAGTGATATTAGTCTAGACATGTATTTGACCCTCAATATTTAAACTATTCTCATGCCAACAGCAGATTCACATCGTTCATTAACATAGCTCTATGTAACATAATCCAGACGATTGTCCGTACATCACTCCAAGTAATCCCATGTTGATAGCAGATTTACAGCTAACAATCACATGCTGTACCAGTGATATTAGTCTAGACATGTATTTGACCCTCAATATTTAAAACTATTCTCATGCCAACAGCAGATTCACATCGTTCATTAACATAGCTCTATGTAACATAATCCAGACGATTGTCCGTACATCACTCCAAGTAATCCCATGTTGACAGCAGATTTACAGCTAACAATCACATGCTCTACCAGTGATATTAGTCTAGACATGTATTTGACCCTCAATATTTAAACTATTCTCATGCCAACAGCAGATTCACATCGTTCATTAACATAGCTCTATGTAACATAATCCAGATGATTGTCCGTACATCACTCCAAGTAATCCCATGTTGACAGCAGATTTACAGCTAACAATCACATGCTCTACCAGTGATATTAGTCTAGACATGTATTTGACCCTCAATATTTAAATTATTCTCATGCCAACAGCAGATTCACACCGTTCATTAACATAGCTCTATGTAACATAATCCAGATGATTGTCCGTACATCACTCCAAGTAATCCCATGTTGACAGCAGATTTACAGCTAACAATCACATGCTCTACCAGTGATATTAGTCTAGACACGTATTTGACCCTCAATATTTAAACTATTCTCATGCCAACAGCAGATTCTCACCGTTCGTTAACATAGCTCTATGTAACATAATCCAGACGATTGTACGTACATCACTCCAAGTAATCCCATGTTGACAGCAGATTTACAGCTAACAATCAAAAGCTCTACCAATGATATTAGTCTAGACAGGTACATGACCCTAATATCTAAACTATTCTGATGCGTTACAGCAGATTCACATCGTTCATTGACATAGCTCTATGTAACATAATCCAGATGATTGTCCGTACATCACTCCAAGTAATCCCATGTTGACAGCAGATTTACAGCTAACAATCACATGCTCTACCAGTGATATTAGTCTAGACATGTATTTGACCCTCAATATTTAAACTATTCTCATGCCAACAGCAGATTCTCACCGTTCGTTAACATAGCTCTATGTAACATAATCCAGACGATTGTCCGTACATCACTCCAAGTAATCCCATGTTGACAGCAGATTTACAGCTAACAATCACATACTCTACCAGTGATATTAGTCTAGACATGTATTTGACCCTCAATATTTAAACTATTCTCATGCCAACAGCAGATTTCACATCGTTCATTGACATAACTCTATGTAACATAATCCAGATGATTGTCCGTACACATCACTCCAAGTAATCCCATGTTGACAGCAGATTTACAGCTAACAATCACATGCTCTACCAGTGATATTAGTCTAGACATGTATTTGACCCTCAATATTTAAACTATTCTCTCATGCCAACAGCAGATTCTCACCGTTCGTTAACATAGCTCTATGTAACATAATCCAGACGATTGTACGTACATCACTCCCAAGTAATCCCATGTTGACAGCGGATTTACAGCTAACAATCACATGCTCTACCAATGATATTACTCTAGACAGGTACATGACCCTTAATATTTAAACTATTCTGAGAGTTACAGCATATTCACATCGTTCATTGACATAGCTCTATATAACATAATCCAGATGATTGTCCGTACATCACTCCAACTAATCCCATGTTGACAGCAGATTTACAGCTACCAATCACATGCTCTACCAGTGATATTAGTCTAGACATGTATTTGACCCTCAATATTTAAACTATTCTCATGCCAACAGCAGATTCACATCGTTCATTGACATAACTCTATATAACATAATCCAGATGATTGTCCGTACATCACTCCAACTAATCCCATGTTGACAGCAGATTTACAGCTAACAATCACATGCTCTACCAGTGATATTAGTCTAGACATGTATTTGACCCTCAATATTTAAACTATTCTCATGCCAACAGCAGATTCTCACCGTTCATTAACATAGCTCTATGTAACATAATCCAGACGATTGTCCGTACATCACTCCAAGTAATCCCATGTTGACAGCAGATTTACAGCTAACAATCACATGCTGTACCAGTGATATTAGTCTAGACATGTATTTGACCCTCAATATTTAAACTATTCTCATGCCAACAGCAGATTCACATCGTTCATTGACATAGCTCTATGTAACATAATCCAGATGATTGTCCGTACATCACTCCAAGTAATCCCATGTTGACAGCAGATTTACAGCTAACAATCACATGCTGTACCAGTGATATTAGTCTAGACATGTATTTGACCCTCAATATTTAAACTATTCTCATGCCAACAGCAGATTCTCACCGTTCATTAACATAGCTCTATGCAACATAATCCAGACGATTGTCCGTACATCACTCCAAGTAATCCCATGTTGGCAGCAGATTTACAGCTAACAATCACATGGTACCAGTGATATTAGTCTAGACATGTATTTGACCCTCAATATTTAAACTATTCTCATGCCAACAGCATATTCTCACCGTTCATTAACATAGCTCTATGTAACATAATCCAGACGATTGTACGTACATCACTCCAAGTAATCCCATGTTGACAGCAGATTTACAGCTAACAATCACATGTTGTACCAGTGATATTAGTCTAGACATGTATTTGACCCTCAATATTTAAACTATTCTCATGCCAACAGCAGATTCTCACCGTTCATTAACATAGCTCTATGTAACATAATCCAGACGATTGTACGTACATCACTCCAAGTAATCCCATGTTGACAGCAGATTTACAGCTAACAATCACATGCTGTACCAGTGATATTAGTCTAGACATGTATTTGACCCTCAATATTTAAACTATTCTCATGCCAACAGCAGATTCACATCGTTCATTGACATAGCTCTATGTAACATAATCCAGACGATTGTACATCACTCCAAGTAATCCCATGTTGACAGCAGATTTACAGCTAACAATCACATGTTGTTCTAGTGATATAGTCTAGACATGTATTTAACCCTCAATATTTAAACTAATATAACAGCAGATTTTCATTTACAGCTAACATAATCCCAGACGATTTACGCTAACAATCACTCAAGTAATCCCATGTGTACAGCAGTGATATTTAGTCTAGACAGGTATATGACCCTCAATATTTAAACTATTCTAATGATAACAGCAGATTGTTAACGTTCATTGACATAAATACGCGTGACTTAAGTCCGAACAGGTGTACGTACATCACTTCAAGTAATCCCTGGCCATGGTAAATAGTAATATCTGGCCTTTAAAATAGGGTTTTTTGTGAAATATATACCTAATGAGGTGTTCGAAATAGTGCTTTCACATTTTCTTGCCCAAGGTAGAGATTTTAACGATACTACCGCTGACTGTTTTGAATTATTATGACAAGAATAAAGTAATGATAGTCAATTAATAAATTTTATTTGTTCGTTCAATTATGAAGATTGTATTATTATATAATTAAACACTGCACATGTTTTTGTCTTAATCAATAAATAATTCAGATTTTTATATTTTTAAAATTGCAGTTTGATTGAATAGCACCAAAACCGCCTTTTTGATTGTTATTTACATAAAAACTGGAATTTATTATTGTTTTAATAACGTGCTGTATATGCCTATAACTAAACAAAAACTCTACATGGTCATAAATTGGATAAAAACTTCTAAACGAAACAAATAAATTTACTTCACTCTTCAACTGGCGAGCCTAAAGAATACTTTCTCTCAATAAATGATTTATTTGGAAATTCCAGCGGTTTCGAATTATTAAAGTATCTTCCAAACTTTCGATGTTCCAGCGAGCAAAACTTCTTTCAGCTCACCACACTTGGTTCCCTATATATGGTGCATGTAAATTACTCTTACTGGGTCTAACAGAATATATAATTAGACAACAAAGTTGCACAACGACTCAATTACGTCATCCTCAGCTAAACATCGCTCTTCCTTTACTACTCCATAATAGCCTAACTACAATTAATATTTTCAAATATTTAGACAAGAAGGTTTCCACAAAGACTCACTCATAAAACTCTCCTTTTACCTTATCTGCTGTTCCATAATTGAAAAACCTCAATGGAACAGGGCTCGGGACAATTTTATACCATTTATAATGAAGGCTCTCAAGTAGGTGACTCATGGAATTACTCTCATACTACCCTAAATAATTGTTCTTAAAGCTAAATCCTCATCGCAGCAGTTTCGTTCAGTTCAGAGTTTTCAACAGGGAGTTTTGGATAGCCTCCAACGAACAGCAGATTATCAAGCAGTTTATAAAATAATCTTGAAATTACTAGTAGACTACCCGTTACTTATTCAAGTTTAAATACAGATGCATATTATTTTAGCTTCATTAACAGTTAAAATTGCTCAACATAATTATTTGTTTTGTTAGTCTTTAAGTATCGTAATGACTAAAATTACCGACTCGTTGAAATAATTCTCGATCGTTGCGAGTCGTTAGTCTGAGCGCCTCGTTGACTTCAGTCACAGCCCATTGACTGAGTTTACAGCGAGGACCGGCACTAGAGAGCAGAGTAAGAGTCTACGTTCTCTATATTGCTGTTATTCTGTGTCGTATAAAACTAAGAATATCAGAATTGAAGATCTGTTTTTATGAATATTAGTAAATGTGTTTACAGTATGTATGCGTGTACGTATTTTATCATATTTAAAATCAATACGTAAAAATAAAATCCATATTATGTGTTATGCAAGTGAAGTGTGATTTGTCCTTAAACTCAATATAATAATGGTAAATGCTTAAAACATATAAAAGTAGATCTATTTTGACGCTTAAACCACTGCAGCAGTGGTCACATAGATACGGTTACTAGCTGTTAATTAGAAAAATAGTGCACATAAAATATTTGTTTTAAAACAAAAAATCAAAACAACGTCAAGATCAGCTCACTGTAGATAAATCTAAAATATTTATTTATAATAAACAAAATTGATATATTTGTCAATCCTTAATGCAGCCTCTTCTAATTGTTCCAAATAAAGAAAGTATAAATTTTAGTAGTTATTGTACACTAGTATAACATTATGTGGAACGAAATTTTACATTATGTTAAAAAGAAAATAAGAGTAGTTGAAACTCCTACTCACACATCTAATGTAATATTTTCGGTGGCTTCCTTGGCATGGACAGTTTAATATTCTAATATTTTCATAACAATACAGGTATAAGCAATTTCAGTACCAACTATTGCATAGCTTCCAACTTGATTTCCCACAATTTCTGGGCTAACATGTGGCTAACGAGTCGATGGGCTTACAAAATTGAATACACTACAATGCCTGTTCCTAAACGGTAAAAATTCTAATAATTTGGTGCGAATTGTGTACCAATTATTGTGAACATTTCAACTCGGACTTTCTCAGTTGTCGGATCAGCGAAATTTACCATCATAATGAAATATTCTGTAGCTATAGCTCCTGTTCGTGAATGATATAATTTCTAATACTGTAGTACTTTGGTACAAATTAGGTACTAATCATTGTGTGATTTTCAACTCAAAATTCTACGGCTGAAAATCTAATAATATCAAATCAAAAGGTTCTTTACTGTTTGAAAGTCAAAGACTACATACTAATGCCAGTACAAAAAATGAATAACTATAACTGAACGTTGTAACTGTACCGTTCCAGAAGCAGCGTTTTCACTTGACTTTTTAACTTATTGTCATCAGTGTCACCCGAGAGTGTCCAGCAGATAGTTAAACAATTCTACTCCGTTGTCGTCAAATAATTTTAATTAAGAAGTTTGGGTTTATGTGGAGATATATCTACCTTCTGTTGTTCCTTACACTATAATATTGTGCATTGTAGTCAAACCGCCGAACAGAAATTATTTCAAACATCCAATAACATTTCGGAGATGTGAGGATGTTACTTTGTTTGAATAGAGAGATCTTCAGAAAAATTGGCGAGGGCTTTTTAAATAAGAATATTTGAAAAACATTCTAAACTCAATAACCCAGAATTCTGATCTGACTTAGTATCCTGACACGATTCTTTGCTTCAAAGGAAAAACTACGTAAGATTTCTAAATTTCATCATCTGAGAAACTGAATTCGTGCATTCAGTATTTTACTGATATAATTTTGAAAAGGAACCAATCAAATTCAAATGTTATCAGTTTCGGTCTAGGACCGCGGGAATTTACAAGGCAACATGCTGTATTTATGGATGATGTCTTTTTAGAGGAAAATGGATCCACTAAATTCCTGGAGATGTACATGGACTAAGGTCCTATCTGGGAGAAACACGTTGAGAATATATTTGCCAGAGTTGCATCTGAAATATTTGCCTTGCGAAGCCCAAACCCCTCCCCCCGAAATCTGAATATACTTTGGATCCATATATCTGCACTTTGCGTATGGATTAAGACTATGGAGGGGGTATGTGCCAAGAGTGAGATGAAACGTGTTTTCAGGCTTCATTAAAAGGCGATTAGAATTGTTGCATAGTTGAATTACATAGAGTCGTATCGGGATTCTTCTAGAGAGTTAGGTTTGCTAAAATTTAATCCATACAATCAGTGAAAATGTCAAAAATGTAAACAAACAAAACCAAACAAAATTCGTCTAAAATACCTATTGGTGTGAAAAAGCAGTGCGTTACTAGAAGAGTTCGCAAGTCGGTGGGATATTTATAAATGCCTAAAATTAACAACATTTAAAAGCTAAGTCCAAAGACAGTGTGAATAACTGAAATATAAGTCTGTATGTCAATGTGTAGAGTATTTTCTGTTTGAATATTCATATATTGACAACTGCTCTACTATGTGATTTATTGTCAAAAAGCAATACAGAGCTTATTATAGGTAGTTGCACACCAGATAATGTGTCCCGTAATATATTCCACTGAGGTTGCTTATAAAATACCAAATTCATAGCTCATTTCGTTCTAGAGATGTCCTGCAGACACACAAAAAGACACACAGACAGATAATCCAAACAGAAAAAAGAATGCCCGGGCGCTCAAAAGATACATTTTGTCGGTCCCAAATGACGCCCAGCCCAATTGCAGGGTTAGTCACGCAACAAAATGGAATTAATTTTTATCTATGTGGAACTGAAGTTTGATGTAAATTTAAAGTATCCAGATGAAAATTTTCTTGGAATATCGTGCCACACGATACATTCATATTATGATGTTCCATAGCGATAGCTTTCACCGCAGTGTTAAAATATTAAAAGTTCCGGTGAGCTAGGGAGGGTGCTATAACGTAGAAGTGTAAAAATGTAGTCACCGACTTTTACTAAAACTTTACAAACACCAAAATTATATAATTACAGAGTACCAAAGTTCAAACACATCTAATTGAAAGTTTTAATAAAACGCACACATCGGAAAAATGCATATACTTCTGTACAGGGCTCAACATTTTACTAAACACTTTTCAGAACAAGAAATATTGGTATAAAAATAAAAACAGTTCTTTAATAGTTTTATCATTCACAGTATATAAACAATACTACACATAATTACATTACTAAACAATAATTTAAGTGTATTTGTATGGGAAATGTGTTCATATAATCGTATTTTAAAGTGGAACGCTGTAAGAAATGGCTGTGTTGTGAACATTATTTATATTGATATGAAATTTCTGTGAAGAACACGAATCTTCTCACTCTAACTCGAGTTACTGGTATACAGAGTGTCTGGATAAAACAATCTGAACATCTCACAAACAGAGATGAGGACGCTGTAAGAAACAGCTGTGTTGTGGAGATTATTACTACTTCCAGAATGTTGCTGTTTAATGCAGCGTCAGACTCTTGTTACATTTGTCCAAGTAGTTCTCTTCTTGAATTTAGTCATACAAGTTTCTGACAAGTATTGTACTTGTGTTACTGTAAAAAGCGAATGTTTGCGCTACCGGTAAATATTATATAATATGTTCCAAATACAATAGCTTTCGATTTGAGCCATTCTTAAATTTATTTGGAGTGATAGTTATTATATTCTTTCATTGCAAGATTACTAATGTGTTTGTGCTTATATTATATTGTGTTTATATATTATTAATCCATTACTCATATACTAATAATATTATAAATGCAAAAGTGCCTTTATTTGTTTTTTTTTATTTAACCCGTAAACTAACTATTTGTACTGAAACTTCACATGGACATATGCATCTATTACTTCGAAAGTCCCTCAGGGCTGTGCCCCTCTGGTCTTTAAACCAGCGAAGAATTCCATCTTAGTCTCTAAAATTTTGGAATATTATTTAAAACAACCTGTTACATGTAAACAACTGTGTAATCATTGTTCATAACAGAACAACCATGTTAATTAATTTAACCACTATTTCTAATTTGTTGACATGGTGTGAAAACATAGACTAAGCTTGATAGTTACAAAGTGTCGTATTTCATACTTTTTTGTAACTGCTGCTGAGCACAGAGTAAGAAAATATGTTGATAAGAATTTTAAAAGTTTTAATGTACATATTTTGCAACATACACGTAACAGTAAATACTTTTTTCGACATCTAGATAACATAAACGTTTTAGCACGACTCTAGCCTACGCACAGGCTGCTTGTCCATGTAGGCTAATATCCATTGTAGAATATATGTTTATCTGTAATATATAGTTTAATAACTATATATATTACTATTATCTACGTCAACAGATTGAGTTCTTCAATCCATAATGGAAAGATGATTCAGTATGCTGACGATACGACTCTCTGCATTAGATCAAAAAACCAAACCAGATCTTGAAATCAAAGCCTTTGAAGAACTCAACTCATGCATTGATCATTTTTCAATATCAATTTGAAAAACAAATTGTTCTAAAACGAGCGTGATTAATTTCTGTTTTCGGCAACATGAAAATGAAATCCGACCAATTGTGATGGTGGATGAAACCATAATAGAAGAAGAAGAATCCACCAAGTTTTCTTGGGATGCGTTTGATCGAGGGCTGACATGGGACGATCACATTGAGAGTGTCTGTTCAAAGGTTGCTTTCTGGCATTTATGTCTTACGCAGTTTGGAAAAATTCTGTTCATTGGATATTCTGAAGACAGCTTACTTTGGCCTAATACATCCACATTTTAGCTTATGGTCTAAGATTGTGGGGTGGCTGTTCCAGATACAAATTTAAATAGAGTGTTTAGAATGCAAAAGAAAGCTGTCAGAATCATTTACAAATTAAATCAGAGAGAGTCGTGTAAATTAGCCTTCCGGGGAGCTTGGATTACTCATTTTGCCTAGCCTCTACACATTCTCGACGTCGTGCTATACTGCCGATTCAAGTGCGTCTCACTTCGGGGTAGCGACGTACACCAATACGGAACTAGAGGCCGGGACAACTTTCGTATGGCACAGCACAGAACCACTGTTTTTGAAACGCTTGCCATCTCAGGTTGGTGTGAGGCTAATCAATAGGCCTCCCTGAAGAGATCAAACGCGTCAATAACCGCAAACAATTTAAATCTCGATTTAAACACTTCTTAGTGTCCAAAGCAATTTTACTCCAGTTGACGAGTTTGCGATGGGTCGCTGGGATAGTCTTCACTAACATTTAAAAAAAATTCCAACTCCCCTTCTAATATCCAGGAAAATTTGGCCACTATCGAGAAAACGGCAGCAGGTGGCACATACCCGAAAAGTAATTTTTATTTTTAAATTTACTCGAACATTTTTTTACTCTGAATTAAAATTAATTGTGTTAGTTATTAGATTAGGACTTTTATTTATATATGACGCTTGCAATACAATTATTGTTAATTGTTTCCTGCAATAAAGATTATTATTATTAATAACTTATACTTAAATTATATAAATAATATTTATCCAACTACTGTACTTAAATTAAATTGTTTTATTTTATCGCCACTTAGTAAGTATAGTAAAAGGGTAATTACTATTTATCAACTGTAAATAAATCTAATATCTTAGTGGATATGTTTTGGAAATAAAACATGTTTCTATTCTATTTGCTAAGTGTTAGGCAAAGTTACTATCTAATTTTTCTATAAATGTAATGACTGATATTAAAGCCTTCTTAATTGCATTTTGAAAGAAGTTGACTCCTCAGATCTGTGTATTCATTTTTTTGACTGGAAACAAGGCAAAATGAACTATGGAACATAAAAATACTAAGAATGAAGTAAATTGCAATTCAAACAAATATACGCACATATTTTCTTGATCGTGGCAACAAAGCAAACTCAACATTGTTGTCGGAAATATAATTCATACTAGACATTGGACGCCAAACCTTGTCTCTTGCACTAGGACTATGTAAGCGTATCTTTAAAGTAGAAGTGCTTACCTATATTTGTTGACGGATTTCGTTGGAAAAAGTACCGTTGGAATTTGTATACAAACTTTAAAATAGTAGGTACCTTGTAAGTCTTTATAACTGATGTAATACAGCCGATGCGTATGAAACGAAAAATCTTACTGATCACAGCACGTGTAAGCGTATCTTTAAAGTGGCCGTGCTCGCTTATGTGCTGATAGATTTTGTTTGAAAAAGTACTGTTGAAGTTTTTTTATACAAGTTTAAAAAAATTGGTTTCTAGTAAAGTTTTTATAACCATACTGGATGTTTGTATTTGACTTTTAAAATCAACCGATGCAAGTTTAATAATATTAAAGAAAATAATACATTAATTTTTTATTTCTTCTTATCTATTGAAACCTACAATGCTAAATTTTGGATTATACCTCTATTGTTTTTCTAAGTTTTAGATAAAATAATTTTTTATATAAAATTCAAAATGGCAGATAGTGGCTAATCGAGACATTTTGTGATCTATGTTTTATATATATATATATATATATATATATATATATATATATATATATATATATATATATAATTTGTTTGAAATTATGAGTAATCCATATAAAGTTAGTGAGTTAGTGTGATCACCCTGTATATAACTACAGATGATACAGAATATCAGCGACTAGCTGAGATTATTCGCCGTTATTCGGATTATGTCATTCAAATTTCAGATCTTGTCATCAGATGTCATCATGATCATCAGATTCTTGTAACATTGACACTGATTACCTACTACAGCGATGTAATATCCGTTCCTCATTCACCTCGAGAAGATAGAAGACGTTTGTAGTAAGAACAGTAAGATTACTTGGAGTAGTATAAACTCATATATCGTACAATGCACCGAGGGACTAGTGCAAGCGACATTCCGGCATTCATTTCCTTGTGACGTGGTACCGCCCAGAGCAATAACTGTCAGTAATATTTTCAAAATGACAAGTCATAAAGAATTCCATGTAATTGTTTTATTTCCATTAGACGAGATAGTACACCATCTAATTCTATGCTGGGACAAACGTACTGTTCAAACTAGTTGTGTAGAGGTATACAGGCGCAGCAGGATGGAAAGTAAAAATATGTTTACTGCAATTCAAATAATTTGAAACACTTTATATTTATGTAACAGAATCTAATCGTAAACATTAATTCATTTACTTTTACTCCAAACATTTTGGATTACAACATGTAGCAATTGGATATTTCGTCTCATGTCGACTCAACGCTTATATTACATTGTGTATGCTATACGCTATATTCGTATAAGCCCGAACGATAAAAAAGCACATCTTATACGGTCGTTCTTAATCGTAATACAATTAGAGTTGAAGTCGATGCTCATCATGTATCGCAAGTTTTGCGCAGCTTTATATGATCTGGGTATAACTTGATCCGTTAAAAAAAGTGCAAAAATGTTTTAAAAAAATTACATGTTTATATTGTGCTAGCCTAAAAAAGTACGTTTCCAAATCAATTAAGTACCACACATGTTTGAAACACATGTAAGAATTGATAAGACCAAATCTTCCACTGTAATAGTGCAAGGAAAGATCCCAATTGACAAACTCGATTATCCTATATTGATCCGTTGAAACACATGTAAAAATTGGCCAGACCAAATACTCCACTGTAATAGTGCAAGGAAAGCTCCCAAGTGACAAACGTGATGCTCCTATATCGATCCGTGGGAACACATGTAAGAATTGTCAAGACCAAATACTCCACTGTAATAGTGCAAGAAAAGCTCCTAAGTGACAAACGCGATGCTCCTATAGTAATCCGTGGGAACAAATATAATAATTGTCAAGTACAAATACTCCACTGTAATAGTGCATGATAAGCTTCCAAGTGACAAACCTCGATGCTACTATATAATCCGTGGTGAACACAAATGTAGGAATTGTCAGACCAAATAATCCACATACTGCAAGGAAAGCTTCCAAGTGACAAACGCGATGCCCTTATATCGATTACAATGTAGAATTTCAAGACCAAATCGAGATTCACTGTATTTGCCTTCACAGTACAAAACGCGATGCCCTTATATCGATCCGTCACTTGTCACTTCATAACAGAGAATTTGTTCTGTCAAGACCTAACACAAGAAAAGCTTTCCTTCAACGATCTCACTTATATCGATCCTAATTATTTCAAACAATTATCCACTACTTAGTTATAAAAAGCTCCAAGTGATAACCTGCCCTTAAACAATCCGTACACAAGAATTTCAAAGACCAATATACTCCACTGTTAGTAGTGCAAAAAAAAAGCACAAAGCTGGTGCCCCTATAGAATGGTTGGAATTCGAGTAGAATTTACAGTCAATTACTCTAACTTTAATAATGCAAGTAAAGCTCCGTTGACAACCGTGATGCTACTAATCGTGGGATTAACACATAAGTTTATATTTTTGTGAATTACAATCAATGTAATAGTGCAAGAGTCCAAGTGACTGTACAAACGTTGCTCCTATAGGCCGTGGTAATACATATTAATTTAGTGCAGAATGTGCGTGCGTGATTGGATGGTGTGTCGATGTACTTTTATCCGTGTGCGTGGGTGTTGGTGTCCAAATCTACTCTCATATAGTTTTTTACATTTTTAAGTCGAAGATTCAATTTTCATTCAAATCAGCCAATTTTGTTCTTCACGTTTTGATTATTGTTCCTAGACGCGTTAAATTTTAATTCAACATCATCTCACTATATTGCTCATATAATTTTCTCAAAATTTTATTTTTAATAAAAACCCAAGACCTTGCACTATTAGTACGTACAAAAAAATTAGTCAATATGGTTAGTAGATTCTAGATGGATTTACTCATGTATTCCTCAATCTACACCTAGTATGGTTTTAGTTATTAAATTTCATATATTTTTGTATTACAATCAATGTTAGTTGAGTGTTTGGTGAGTCTGACAGATCGTTGATGCAGGCCCACAATGGTGCGAGCAGTGTGCGGTGTGCGTAGTGTTGTGTTTTTGTTAGTGTGTGTGCGTGGGTGTGCAGACTGTGGAAATCTCGTCTCTACTTATATCCCCACACAGGCTTTCTGATTGCTCGATGTGGGATATTTAAGCTATAAGTGTATTAACTATTTTACTCATGTAACAATCTCATTTTTCATTTTGGAATGACAATTCTCAAGTCAATCAGATCAGCAATACTCTACATAAATAAAACTCAAATCAGTGCGCTCAAATATACAACTCGATAATCTATTTAATGTATAACATTTATATAGGTAGCAGCAACCTAATTAGATTATTTGAAAATTGTAATATTATTTAATATTATAATATTGGTTATTTTAACTAAAAGTAATTGTTCATTTGCTTCCATATTTACTTGGTGTTTGAGTCCGGTATAGTACCCAAATTATCGATGAATCAATCCTGCAAATGTTAAATTTGTATCAATTTCACCTTCCTCTCGGAACTCCAAAACTACAGTAAATGCAATGTAGGCGAAATTCAATCTCACTGACTCTTCAGGTGCAAAATTGTGAGAACTACGATGTCCACGACACGATCTCCAAGCACGGTGGAACAACCGAGTTTACTACATGCATCGTACCTCTGGTGGGAAGGGTGGATTCAGTGTGAATGTTGCCTAGAAGATTTGAATAATACCCATATACTATTATTTTATGAGCTTAATAAGTTGTCAAAGTATCAGCGCAAAAATCGTATTCTAAAAACGAAAATCACACGAGACTCTCTAAACAATAAGAAACGTTATGTAAACCTGTTTATTGTTATATGTAAAGCAAACCTTCGTCATATATATTCGAATACCTTCACATCAAGATACAGAAGAACCTTAGGATGATTGTTCCTTATGTCATTTAACTGGATAATTTATAGAAACAGCTATGAGGACTATGAACCTGTCTAATCTAAATCTGAAATTTCCTACAAGTATTCCTATTTTTTGTCACGATATGTTAAAATATGATAACATTTGTATACTAAATCATAACTAATGGTAGTAATGATTTATTCTCTTACAAATTGCTTGCTTCTAGTGTAACCACAACGCTAATTAAGCAAACTTGCACTGGCGTGCGCCACCAGTTTACTTGTCCAAGTGTGCTTTTAATGTATACGCACCCTAAAATCACAAGGGAACTGTATTTGCTTTGGCATCGATGATTGCAACAGGTGTAAACTTGGCATCGATGATTGCAACAGGTGTAAACTTGGCATCGATGATTGCAACAGGTGTAAACTTGGCATCGATGATTGTAACAGGTGTAAACGTACTATATTCTTTTCCAAGGTAATGTTGGAAACATCGAAGAAATGTTTGTCTCAACAGTGTATTTTATCAACTGGTTTAATAATAATTAGCAGTAACCCGCCGCATTGCACGCAATTTCGCGGAGTTTTCTCTAGCTGTGAATGAGTTATATTTTCGACGCCAAATAAATGTTGAGTTTATCTTGTCGCCACGACCAAGAATAAACGTCAACAAGTGTTAATGTATGGTCATTGTAATTTACTTAGTCTTACTATTTTTCATCGCAGTTAATTTTTGCCTAGTTTTTCGATTCAAGAAAATGCAATTGCTACTGAATGATGTGGATTGCATATTATTAATCACAGTTTTCTCCTTTTTCACTTACTTTTGTAAAATTGCATCCGTTGTTTATTACTCCTTTTTTATTATTCATGAAATATTTTAAAAGGAAATAACTGCATATTCTTATTTCTTAGTAATGTTTTTTTGTTTTCTTTTCATATAAAAAATTTAGGTTGTCTCTGACTATTTTTCACAATTCAAAATCACATTACATGTTGATTTAAATATAGATTTATACATTATTCTAATCTGATACGAGTTCCTTTATTTAGTCATTTTGCCAAGACAACTTTTAGCACCCATTCGTTCAGTATTTGCACAGGGTTTTCAAAGAATTTTAAAGTGTTAGATAAAATAATATGTTATTTTACTTGAAGCACGCTCTACCTTTCTAGTTTTTCAATTTAATCGACTTTTCTTTATGTTAAAATAAAAAATAAACTTAATAACTCCAGATGAGCTTTTCCATTCTTTATTTTTTGGGTATAGTTAATAATTTTTGGTCAGTGATTTTCATATCTTACTACCCTCGGAGGTCCTCAAGATATATACTAGTTTTCCCACGCAATAGTACTGCATCAAAGTAGGAAGTACCCGTTAATATGGTTGGCTCTTTTACCTCCTACATCTTTTCTATATTCCTTTGAAGTTGGCGTAAATATATAGCTTCAATTCATGTTTTTTATGTTAGATAACCATCTCCGAAAAAGTGAGTAAAAGGATGAAGGTGTAACTTACTTTAGATTGACGAAAAGCCACACAACCACCGAGCCACACAAAAACATAAATGTATCCCCTAAACAGGGAGTAAAAGGTTGAAGGTTTAACTCACTTTGAGTTAACATTGAGTTCGGATGAACGTTAGGTTCAATTGACTACCATATCAGCTGACGCTGATGAGGTGATGTGACAGAATTGCAAGTTCCAAGTCACTATGTGGACAAGCTTGTTCAGCTAAAATGTTCAAACGTCTAGTACAAACACTGAGTTCGGATGAACGTTAGGTTCAATTGAATACCATATCAGCTGACGCTGATGACGTGATGTGACAGAATTGCAAGTTCCAAGTCACTATGTGGACAAGCTTGTTCAGCTAAAATGTTCAAACGTCTAGTACAAACACTGAGTTCGGATGAACGTTAGGTTCAATCGACTACCATATCAGCTGACGCTGATGACGTGATGTGACAGAATTGCAAGTTCCAAGTCACTATGTGGACAAGCTTGTTCAGCTAAAATGTTCAAACGTCTAGTACAAACACTGAGTTCGGATGAACGTTAGGTTCAATTGACTACCATATCAGTTGACGCTGATGACGTGATGTGACAGAATTGCAAGTTCCAAGTCACGATGTGAACAAGCTTGTTCAGCTAAAATGTTCAAGTTCCCAGTGCAAACATTGAGATCAGTTCAACGTTAGGTTGAATTGGCTACCATATCATCTGACGCTGATGACATGATGTGACAGAATTGCAAGTTCCAAGTCACGATGTGAACAAGCTTGTTCAGCTAAAAGACCCTTGTAAGACAATTGGACCCTCTGCTGTTTCCTCTCATACCCGCGGGCCACGTTGTGATTACTTTCACCCTCTGTCGTTACTGTTTTACACTTTACATTAATTGTGGGGTGTTGTTTTACTCAATCCTCATTTGTTGCTATTTTTGTTACTGTTATCAAAGTTTTGCAAAACTATGCCCCTGTTGTTATTTATTGTTAACTTAATAATATTTATCAGTTTTTATTGTTTGCTGCTGTTGCAAATGCTTGCTTTGTATTATGTAATGTCATTGTATATTGCATGAGTATTGTTATTATAGTTTTATATATTTTTCATTTTTTAAATAAAAAAAACATTTAATATTGTAGCATTTAATTTTAAAATGCCGTTGGAATTTTTGTTGACAGCTTCTTTTTTCGCATTGCGAGGCTTGAATTTATTTAATAAAATTAAATTTTTGGAATATTTCTGTACTCTTGAATTTAGAAGTTACAATAAAAGAAAATTTACTTACTTTCAAAGCACATTGGGTATTTCTAAATAATATAAACTTTTTACTGTGCGTTTTATAAAGTACAAACTCTGCTTTGTGAGGCAACTTACAGGATATTACAAAATTTTGAAAAATATTTAGGGTCAAGGACAAACAATATTTATAAATAACAAATATTTATTTTTTGAAATATTTTTGATTACTTTGCCTTACGGCGACTGTATAAATGGGTTTAAAGTAGGACAGAGCCTACTTTCCCAACTGAAGCCTCACTCATGTCAGCTAAAGGAAGTCAATTGTACTGTGCTCATTCAATTTATATCTATGAGGTTTATGAATTAGTTCAAACTTTGAATAATTTGTTATATAAAATATTTACAATCAAAACAGGTTGAATAAGTTAACTTAATGAACAGAACTTGATAAATTGTGCGATACTTACTGATACGGTAAAACTATTTTGATGGTTATAAACGATACTGCTCTGAGGCGTTGTAAGTGTATTTTTACTTTTATGCTTGAAAATATCAACAAAAGTTTTTAGAGGGTATTATTTTAAACCTGTCCATATTTTTAAACCTGATAGTAAGACATCAAGGGAAATACAGCCATTACGCGTCCCACTTAAAATTACAAATACAATTCTATAATAAAAAAATTACTACTTACAAATATTAAGGAATTCGCTTTCAACACTGTAACATATTTATAAATGGTTTATAATTCCACAAGAAGCTGAATTGCGAACTTGCAAAACAGAGCATTTTTGGAGATCCAGTTGAAGCCATCCGGCCTCCAGCCATCGTTCAATCGCCTAAAAATTAATGTTGATTTGTTTGAATGTTGCCAGAATATTATAACGTGGATAAGATCAAACAAACTGCTAGTATTCAGCACATTAAGGACGGAAATATACAAAAACCATTGTTCCAGATCTGCAGTATACATTATAAACATAATTGGTTCCAAACAGCTGCTCTGAGGGACCCCTACACTCCTAGGGTGCACGGAAGAACATGAAAAATAGTGGTTAGATGTCAAAACCCCACCAGTTCTTGGTGTAGTTTTTAGTCTTGACAATTAAAGTTAGTAGTTATGAAGACAATATGCCTTTTGTTTGACGTATGGTGACATTAAATTTATTAAGAGCAAGGTTGTAAGCAATTTTTGGCCGTTTATATTATCAACACTAAATAGCTAATTGTGCATACTAGTTCAAACTGCTACAGGTGCAGTAAGAAACATAATATACATTCTTTTTATGTTTTAAGAAAAGAAGGCCACAGAAAACTAAACGGTAATTTTATTACATCTGTAATGAATAATAATTATTGATCTATTAATAATACCAATACTATAATCACAAGAGTTGATCAATCATTCAATCAAACAATTGATCCCGGTAACATAGGTTAGTTTCTTAGTTTGCCTGTCAAAATTCTTTGAGTAGATTTGTGAGAAGGTTTCTTCAGCCGCTATCTAAACGATTGATGATAAGATTTTCCAATAGGGCAATGGCGCCAACTTTAGGAGGCCTGACAATGAAATTTTCCCAAATTAATGAACTAAGACTAGAATGTTAGACCGAAATTGGGATATATAACGCAATTCAGACGCAAATCTAATGATTTTTAATAGATAATAGTTCCCAAAGACAATCCAAATGACTGCGAGTAATATGAATTGTCAGGTTTACGTCATGTTTAATATATAGGGCAACTTTACCCCCACTATCGCCCAGCTGAGTCGTGATATCACTGAAACAGAATGGGTTAGCCAAGATTCAGCGATGCCCACCAGATCAAATTTGAAGTCCTCAGTAACTGAATAAAGCTCCTCAAACCCCGTGTTCAGAGAACCTATGTTGACCTGTGTTATGGCGTGCCAGACCGTTTGTAAAATTTTACCGACTGAGCTAGAGAGGAGGTGTAAGTAAGTAAATAACAAGTAATAGAATAGCTATAAAAGGCAATATACTAAATATAACTAGTATCACATCTATCGAGTTGTACCGTATCACTAGGCAGATCAGATACATTTAAAATCTCACGAGGAAATAGATTATTTACACTTAAAAGTCAAGCACTTCATTCCCTGTTTAGGTGTACCACGTCTCAAACCATTTAACGGTATATATCGCCTCATCAGAAGCAACCCAAAAATTATACACAGGGAACAATTGGTCATTGAAAAGTGAAAAACCCATCGGTCTATATCCCGCACGAAAATACAATTCGCCATTAATCCAAGCTTAACAGTTCTCCCACACATGTGAACCGCAGCATGCTTTTCTCAGCCACCCTTGTACCCAGAGCACACATTATAAACCTTGAAAAAGATTGTTAGCGCAAATCAGAATATAAATAAATCTGGGCTGTTGAAGTTCAGCATTTATGTAAGCGATTTTGGCACTGGGATTCAGATCAAAGATGGCACAAATTTCCGACAATTGTTTGGCTGGAATATTTTAAAGGTGAACCTCCAGTCACTAATGTCCCCTACTCGAATGTACTGACTATTCTCAAACGTCAAACTCCAGTGAGAGGCCGTGTCTTCTTCAAGAACTGGTGGGTTGGCTCATGCAGAGAAAACTTAATAAGATTGCAAAAAGATACAAAAGTTCAACTACTAATTACATCCTCACTACTACCTTGGTTAACAAGCTGAGTAATACTAGGTACAATAGATAAGGATTCTTTGTCTCTAATAGAGAATTACATTCATCAGTAAGTACTTTAAATATAGACTAAAACCTAATTAACTTTACTTCAAAATATTGTTTTACTTTTAACAGAACAATTGTCTTAGTTAACTAAAAACTATGTTTTTAAACCAAATATTTTAAATCTTTGAACTGTTCAATATTTTAGGTTTGTTTGTTCGGTAATTTTTCTGAATTAGGAATAAAAGCGGCCTAATTTGGATTAATAAATATTCGTTCTCAATTTTGTTCAATAGATACTTCTGTTTATAGAAACTTTGACTATGTTGAAATATATATTCTGGTATTTAGATAAATTTCTGCTCGTTAACCTCAAGCTGTCCAAATCCAAGCACAAATTGGTAACAGTACTCTCAATAAGATCATTTAAATTAGAAATAATATAGATAATTTGGCCAATAATATACGTTGCTTCCTTCGATGAATAAAAACTATTTTCTCCTATAGAGATGCCAAATATGTGCTTTAGTTACTTAGTTTATTTTTTGCAAAATAAAACAAAATTTCCAGTGAAAGTACACAGTTAATATCTTGTATATTTTAGTGTAAATAGAACATGCAACATATTTTGGTTACATACAAATTACTGCAAACTATACAAAGGCAAAGGCGTGTTTTACCTTCAGACACTGGGTTGCAGTTCTTTGAGGGAACATTTTTCACCAGTAGCTGAAAAATAGAAGCAGCAATGGTAGAACTTGAACTAAAAGCGTTTCGCAAGATTTAGAAAATTCTAAATACCAGAGCCAGTACCAAGTGCCAGTTTTATTACTAGGTAAACAACCTTAATCCATTTAAAGAAACTAACGTGCGAGTTTTGTCTACTATCACAATTTAGTTAATGGATAAGTCAGTCCCATAAAAGTGAGCGTTCACAGTTAAAACCACTTAGACAAATTTTAAGAGGCTATAAAATATTGAGAACTATGATAGAAGTTATAAACGTAGCAGGAACGCATATCAACCCATTGCTTGCATATCCAGACGTCGGTTATCCCACAACCAATGACAACACTTCTGACAAATGGGTAAAGTTTATAATTATTGCAAGCATCATACTTTGTCTTGTATTTGCATATAAATATTTTAACAAATTACATAAAACTGTTTGAAAACTAATAATTGTAAATATACAACCGAAAACCGAGTTGGAAGACAAATCATAAAAACTATAGTGGATAAAGGCTGACGTAAAACTGAAATACATAAAAAACTACGTTATTGAATACTGTAATCAGTTCATAACTTTGTGTAAAGGGTAGAAATATGAAAAACTACTACCGGTATGGAAAATAAAAAGTTAATAACAAGATGTTGGGTTCACTAGTTTCAATCGAAATCGAATTTGTAGCCAATACCACATAATAAGACAATAAACTTCTTGATACAAAGTGTCATTGTCTCAAGCTCTAAAACAGCATTAACTCACAGATTGATTGGGTTACTGCCCAGAAACTGCTGATTACAAAACCCCTACTCTCTATTGAATTTATAGAGATGGACGAGTAAGGACGAACACAAGTACACAACATCGCCTAGAGCACTAAAACATAGTATGCTCCCAGATTTATTGGGTAATTGCCCGGATGCTGCTGATTTAAAAACCCTTATTTACTGCTTAGATTTATGATAGGGAAGAGTATGAACGTACATCAGAACACCACCGCCTCGGGCAGTAAAACAGCGTTAGCTGACCGGTTGATTGGGTTACTGCCCGGATACTACTGATTACAAAATCACTATTATGCAATCGGGTTTAAAGACAGATACGAGTATAAACGACACAATTACACAAAATCGCCTTAGCACTAAATCAGTGTTAGCTCACCGGTTAATTTAGTTACTGCCGAGTACTGCTAATTACAACAAAGCTATGCTCCACTCGGGTTTATGGACAGGGACAAGTAAGGACGACAAAAGTACACATCATCGCCTTGGGCACTAAATCAGAATTAGCTCACAGGTTGATTACATTACTGCCCGGAGTACTACTGATTACAAAACCTCTCTTCTCCACTCGGGTTTATGGATGGAGACAAGTAAGGACGACAAAAGTACACATCATCGCCTTGGGCACTAAATCAGTGTTAGCTCACCGGTTGATTACATTACTGCCGAGTACTACTGATTACAAAACCTCTATTCTCTACTCGGGTTTATGGATGGAGACAAGTAAGGACGACAAAAGTACACATCATCGCCCTGGCACTAAATCAGAATTAGCTCACAGGTTGATTACATTACTGCCCGGATACTACTGATTACAAAACCTCTCTTCTCTACTCGGGTTTATGGATGGAGACAAGTAAGGACGACGCAAGTACACATCATCGCCCTGGGCACTAAATCAGAATTAGCTCACAGGTTGATTACATTACTGCCCGGATACTACTGATTACAAAACCTCTCTTCTCTACTCGGGTTTATGGATGGAGACAAGTAAGGACGACGCAAGGACACATCATCGCCCTGGCACTAAATCAGAGTTAGCTCACAGGTTGATTACATTACTGCCCGGATACTACTGATTACAAAACCTCTATTCTCTAATCAAGTTTATGGATAGGGACGAGTAAGGACGATAAAAATACACATCATCGCCCTGGCACTAAATCAGTGTTAACTCAAAGGTTGATTAGATTACTGCCCGGATAATACTGATTGCAAAACCCCTATTCTCTACTCGGGTTTATGGACAGGGGCTGATTGGTTACTACTGGATACTACTAATTACAAAAAAAACTATTCTATACTCGGGTTTATGGATAGGGACGAGTAAGGACGACACAATTACACATCATCGCCTTGGGCACTAAATCAGAGTTAGCTCACCGGTAGATTGGGTTACTACTGGATACTACTAATTAGAACAAAACTATTCTATACTCGGGTTTATGGATAGGGACGAGTAAGGACGACACAATTACACATCATCGCCTTGGGCACTAAATCAGAGTTAGCTCACCGGTAGATTGGGTTACTACTGGATACTACTAATTACAACAAAACTATTCTCTAATACTCGGGTTTATGGATAGGGACGAGTAAGGACGACACAATTACACATCATCGCCTTGGGCACTAAATCAGAGTTAGCTCACCGGTTAGATTGGGTTACTACCGGATACTGCTAATTACAAAAAAAAATTCTATATACTCGGGTTTATGGATAGGGACGAGTATGGGTGCACAATTACACATCATCGCCTTGGGCACTAAATCAGAGTTAGCTCACCGGTTAGATTGGGTTACTACCGGATACTGCTAATTACAAAAATTCTATATTCGGGTTTATGGATAGGGATGAGTATGGGCGACACAATTACACATCATCGCCTTAGCACTAAAATCAGAGTTAGCTCACCGGTAGATTGGGTTACTACCGGATACTGCTAATTACAACAAAACTATTCTATATTACGGTTTATGGATAGGGACGAGTATGGGCGACACAATTACACATCATCGCCTTGGGCACTAAATCAGAGTTAGCTCACCGGTAGATTGGGTTACTACCGGATACTGCTAATTACAACAAAATTATTCTATATTACGGTTTATGGATAGGGACGAGTATGGGCGACACAATTACACATCATCGCCTTGGGCACTAAATCAGAGTTAGCTCACTGGTAGATTGGGTTACTACCGGATACTGCTAATTACAACAAAACTATTCTATATTACGGTTTAATGGATAGGGACGAGTATGGGCGACACAATTACACATCATCGTCTTGGGCATTAAATCAGAGTTAGCTCACCGGTAGATTGGGTTACTACCGGATACTGCTAATTACAACATAACTATTCTATATTCGGGTTTATGGATAGGGACGAGTATGGGCGACACAATTACACATCATCGCCTTGGGCACTAAATCAGAGTTAGCTCACCGGTAGATTGGGTTACTACCGGATACTGCTAATTACAACATAACTATTCCATATTCGGGTTTATGGATAGGGACGAGTATGGGCGACACAATTACACATCATCGCCTTGGGCACTAAATCAGAGTTAGCTCACCGGTAGATTGGGTTACTACCGGATACTGCTAATTACAACAAAAGTATTCTATATTCGGGTTTATGGATAGGGACGAGTATGGGCGACACAATTACACATCATCGCCTTGGGCACTAAATCAGAGTTAGCTCACCGGTAGATTGGGTTACTACCGGATACTGCTAATTACAACATAAGTATTCCATATTACGGGTTTATGGATAGGGACGAGTATGGGCGACACAATTACACATCATCGCCTTGGGCACTAAACCAGAGTTAGCTCACCGGTAGATTGGGTTACTACCGGATACTGCTAATTACAACAAAACTATTCTATATTACGGTTTATGGATAGGGACGAGTATGGGCGACACAATTACACATCATCGTCTTGGGCACTAAATCAGAGTTAGCTCACCGGTAGATTGGGTTACTACCGGATACTGCTAATTACAACAAAACTATTCTATATTACGGTTTATGGATAGGGACGAGTATGGGCGACACAATTACACATCATCGTCTTGGGCACTAAATCAGAGTTAGCTCAACGGTTGATTGGGTTACTACCGGATACTGCTAATTACAACAAAACTATTCTATATTCGGGTTTATGGATAGGGACGAGTATGGGCGACACAATTACACATCATCGTCTTGGGCACTAAATCAGAGTTAGCTCACCGGTAGATTTGGTTACTACCGGATACTGCTAATTACAACAAAACTATTCTATATTACGGTTTATGGATAGGGACGAGTATGGGCGACACAATTACACATCATCGCCTTGGGCACTAAATCAGAGTTAGCTCACCGGTAGATTGGGTTACTACCGGATACTGCTAATTACAACAAAATTATTCTATATTACGGTTTATGGATAGGGACGAGTATGGGCGACACAATTACACATCATCGCCTTGGGCACTAAATCAGAGTTAGCTCACCGGTAGATTGGGTTACTACCGGATACTGCTAATTACAACAAAACTATTCTATATTACGGTTTATGGATAGGGACGAGTAATGGGCGACACAATTACACATCATCGCCCTTGGGCACTAAATCAGAGTTAGCTCACCGGTAGATTGGGTTACTACCGGATACTGCTAATTACAACATAAGTATTCTATATTCGGTTTATGGATAGGACGAGTAATGGGCGACACAATTACACATCATCGCCTTGGGCACTAAATCAGAGTTAGCTCACCGGTTAGATTGGGTTACTACCGGATACTGCTAATTACAACATAAAACTATTCTCTATTCGGGTTTTATGGATAGGGACGAGTATGGGCGACACAATTACACATCATCGCCTTGGGCACTAAATCAGAGTTAGCTCACCGGTAGATGGGTTACTACCGGATACTGCTAATTACAACAAAACTATTCTATATTACGGTTTATGGATAGGGACGAGTATGGGCGACACAATTACACATCATCGCCTTGGGCACTAAATCAGAGTTAGCTCACCGGTAGATTGGGTTACTACCGGATACTGCTAATTACAACAAAACTATTCTATATTACGGTTTATGGATAGGGACGAGTATGGGCGACACAATTACACATCATCGTCTTGGGCACTAAATCAGAGTTAGTTCACCGGTAGATTGGGTTACTACCGGATACTGCTAATTACAACATAAAAACTATTCTATATTACGGGTTTATGGATAGGGAACGAGTATGGGCGACACAATTACACATCATCGTCTTGGGCACTAAATCAGAGTTAGCTCACCGGTAGATTGGGTTACTACCGGATACTGCTAATTACAACATAAACTATTCTATATTCGGGTTTATGGATAGGGACGAGTATGGGCGACACAATTACACATCATCGCCTTGGGCACTAAATCAGAGTTAGCTCACCGGTAGATTGGGTTACTACCGGATACTGCTAATTACAACATAAGTATTCTATATTACGGGTTTATGGATAGGGAACGAGTATGGGCGACACAATTACACATCATCGTCTTGGGCACTAAATCAGAGTTAGCTTCACCGGTAGATTGGGTTACTACCGGATACTGCTAATTACAACAAAACTATTCTATATTACGGTTTATGGATAGGGACGAGTATGGGCGACACAATTACACATCATCGTCTTGGGCACTAAATCAGAGTTAGCTCACCGGTAGATTGGGTTACTACCGGATACTGCTAATTACAACAAAACTATTCTATATTACGGTTTATGGATAGGGACGAGTATGGGCGACACAATTACACATCATCGTCTTGGGCACTAAATCAGAGTTAGCTCAACGGTTGATTGGGTTACTACCGGATACTGCTAATTACAACAAAACTATTCTACACTCGGGTTTATGGATAGGGACGAGTATGGGCGACACAATTACACATCATCGTCTTGGGCACTAAATCAGAGTTAGCTCACCGGTAGATTGGGTTACTACCGGATACTGCTAATTACAACAAAACTATTCTATATTACGGTTTATGGATAGGGACGAGTATGGGCGACACAATTACACATCATCGTCTTGGGCACTAAATCAGAGTTAGCTCACCGGTAGATTGGGTTACTACCGGATACTGCTAATTACAACAAAACTATTCTATATTACGGTTTATGGATAGGGACGAGTATGGGCGACACAATTACACATCATCGTCTTGGGCACTAAATCAGAGTTAGCTCAACGGTTGATTGGGTTACTACCGGATACTGCTAATTACAACATAATTATTCTATATTACGGGTTTATGGATAGGGACGAGTATGGGCGACACAAGTACACATCACTGCCCTGGCACTAAATCAGAGTTAGCTCACCGGTTGATTGGGTTACTACCGGATACTGCTAATTACAACAAAACTATTCTATATTCGGGTTTATGGATAGGGACGAGTATGGGCGACATAATTACACATCACCGTCTTGGGCACTAAATCAGAGTTAGCTCACCGGTTGATTGGGCTACTACCGGATACTGCTAATTACAACATAATTATTCTATATTCGGGTTTATGGATAGGGACCAGTATGGGTGACTCAAGTACACATCTTCGCCTTGGGCACTAAACCAGAGTTAGCTCACCGGTAGATTGGGTTACTACCGGATACTGCTAATTACAAAACAAAACTATTCTATATTACGGTTTATGGATAGGGACGAGTATGGGCGACACAATTACACATCACCGTCTTGGGCACTAAATCAGAGTTAGCTCAACGGTTGATTGGGTTACTACCGGATACTGCTAATTACAACAAAACTATTCTACACTCGGGGTACGGATAGGGACGAGTATGGGCGACACAATTCATACACATCATCGCCTTGGGCACTAAATCAGAGTTAGTTCACCGGTAGATTGGGTTACTACCGGATACTGCTAATTACAACAAAACTATTCTATATTCGGGTTTATGGATAGGGACGAGTATGGGCGACACAATTACACATCATCGCCTTGGGCACTAAATCAGAGTTAGCTCACCGGTAGATTGGGTTACTACCGGATACTGCTAATTACAACATAATTATTCTATATTCGATTTTATGGGTAGGGACGAGTATGGGCGACACAATTACACATCATCGCCTTGGGCACTAAATCAGAGTTAGCTCACCGGTTGATTGGGTTACTCCCCTGTCACTACTGATTACAAAACTTTTATTCTCTTTCCGGCTTTCTTAAATGATTATGCTTTGTATGAAGATGTATGCAAGTACACTACATTTATGTAATATAATACGTAGGTATCACATGAATGCAGATATATTTGATATTTTCACCTACTAATACGCAGGAAATCTCATTGACTTTTCTACATACTAAACTTTATAATCTAGTTTCTGTATTAAGTCTGTTTTGGTTTTAGAACAGAATTTTAGCCTAGAATGACTATTATTTGAATGTTTATGGGCTACCTGGTGCTAACGTTGCCTTCTATGTTGATATTTCTGCATTTGTTGAAAAAAAAAAATGTAAAACCAAATGTTTTTATTTATTTTTTAAAATTTATACCTTTTTCCCTTTTTATGTTTATAATAAATATACTAAACACGGGATTTATTATACATGTATATAGATGTATATCTCTTCAGTATTGATTCGTGTTCATGACACTGCCACAAGTTTTCTGTGCGCTAAGTTATTACCAGTTATCTGTTTTGGAAACAGTTTGATAGCTTTGAAATAACCTTAATGCAGTAGATATACAACAAATTATTACGATAAAAAATAATAAAAAATAGTCAAGTATCTATGACAAAGTGTTGGACACAAAATTTGAATCAAGAAGCTCAGACTTGCCTTTAATAAGAGAGATGGCAGCCGCTGGGTGGTGATAAACCTGGGGCTTTGATGTTGTAAAGTTGCAAAGAAACACCTTTGAGATTTACTAGAAAGTTCTTAAGGTTTATAGCGTGTGTGAAACAGGAAGGGCTATTTAGTATTTATTAATTCAATCAACTCAATAATTTCTGCTTGGCATGTAATTTATAACGTAAAAATAACTATACTTATCACTCAATCTGTAAATCCTATGTACATGAATTAAATGCAGTTTTAGGCACTTTACGACCTTGACAACATATGCATTCAGAAGACTTACAAATCAGCTATCAGCAGTATTAAAATTTAATATTTTTGTCAGAATAAATAAATATTGAAAATAATAATTTTATTCCTTTAAACGTTTACTACAGTTCAGTAACTCATTTTATAACCTGGTATTTGGTAAATAACTTTAGCATTCTTCTGTGTTTGACCAAATATATGTAAAGACATTTCCACACAAGTCTAAATATAAATTTGAAAGGGTTCTTCGACTAACTATGTGTTAGAGTTTGTGGTTGTGTTTTATACGTGTGTGGCTATAAAAGACATGTGTGACTTGGTTACTATAATCTGTGGGTAACATTATTAAATGGGAACAATGATTCGTTGAACAATCTTGTGTATTTCTAACCCTATTTACGTCACTGTTGACTTTAAACATTCATTTAGTTTCAACAGTTATAAGATCACAAGTCAACAGGTTTTCTTTGTTCTCTTAGTACAAGAAGCTCATAAATTGTACCTAGTCCTATAAGGACCTTTGAAATCCTTCCGGAGTGACAGGATATTCTGAATGGGTAAGGTTGGGGGTAGGGGCCGCCTCATACGGAGATCCGTGAAGAAGAATCTCGTCCATGTTCCCTCGAAGAAGGGGAGGCTAGCTCTGAGCCAGCCTCTCCAGTCAAAGCAGGCAGAAGTGCCCCGCTCTTATGACTAGTCTAGCAAGAACATTTGACATTTACGGAACGAAACCCACAAACTCCAACAGTCATCTCCCGCAGTAGACTAAACCTATTGAATTACCCTTTCACCCCAGAATCTCGACATTTGTGGTTAGTAATGTGCCGCTTCTGGACATCCATGAGTTTGTCCAGATTTAAGTAACACATAAGTATTTGCTGTGCCCAGTGGTAGGGTACAGTTTTTACTGAAAAGCATAAACCGGCCAGAACTGATCCTTGCTGGTTTGTCAACTCGTTATATTTTGTTATATATAGTAAGTTAGCGGTATTACATTTAGAAATTATAAGTAATATGTGATTAATATGTAAGTACATCAGATAAGCAAATAGTACTTTCCAGGAATTTGTTACTGAAAAATCACATCAATTTCATGAAATAGTAGATACAAAATAATGTATTTTCATAGCAACTTAATTCATATTTGATTTTAATTTGGTGTTTCTATTTTTAACGGAGCGTGTCAAGACCCATAACTTAAAATAAAGATATTGATGATTAAAAGTAAATTGCTAGAACAACAGTAACTTATATAGTTTAAGTTTGTATATGACGATAGGGGGTTTGTTAAAGTTAATAAAACTTTTCAGTATATTAGCAATTAGTAATTGAAAAATAAAACAGTAGATCTGCCTTTTAGAAATTAACGATCTGATCTATTTCTCAGGTGAAGAACTAACCCAACACATAGAATAAAAACTAAGTTAAGTTAACAAATCAAGTAACATGATCGACTAGTTTTAATTTCATCCAAAAACCTCTAAGAATGTTTTAAAGGTTAATCAAGAAGTCACTTCTTCCACATCTGGTTATCTTCCTGAAGAAGAGGTCAGGTTTCACATCTCGAAACGTAGTGTTACATCTTGTGAGTGTATTAATTGTATAACCGAAAGATGATAAATTTCCGAGAAAATTCTGTTACTGTTTTACATTGCACTTTACGACTTAAAATGTATTAAAAATATTGTGTAATCATAACTGGTAAGAAACTAATCAGGAATAATAATTAAAACGATAGGGCCAGCTAATATAAGATAATAAAGAAGAGACTCTAACCTGAAATTAATGTTAGTAGTTTATCTCGTGTAGCGTGACGAATCAGTGTTGATATAAAGGTAATTATTATGATGATGTAATTATTTGATAAAAGACTTAAAGTTCTCTGATGCAATTAAGCTTTAATTTCATTGGCACAGTTTAGTACACAACGTTAATTGACAGTCCATACATACTAATTTAATATGCGCTTTGTCATTACCGACGTGATAGATTAAACAGTAAAATAACTAATTTTCATGTTTTAAAATATATGTACCTTTGTATAAATATTCCATAATCAGGAAAATGCTATTGGAAATCTTTAACTAATTTTCTACACTCTATAATAAAAATATCACTCCGACAAATGTAGAACTATTAAAAATCCATCAACAGCAGACGAAGAATTTGTTATCCATGTATCTCACAATCATTTCCACAGGGTTAGACGTATACATTATCGCCCCTAATGAATATTCTGATTGCCAACCACACATTTTAATGATTTAAATTAAAACTCTAGATCTAATAAGTCCATATAAGGTGTTCATAAAAATACTAGGAGTTGCTGCTTTACATTTGATTTACATTTGAAAATGTATATAATTTTACAAACTAAAAATAGAGCATTAATAAAATACTTGAATAAGAAGAACCGTGGACGAAAATACAGTAATGAATAAATTTTGTATACTTTGGGAATTCTTTATTATTTTTTATTATGTTGGTTTCCTCCTACCTTTAACCATTGTGGACAACTCTATTAAGTCTTTAACTTTGGAACACCAATAAAAAGTTCAGTTTATCTTCATTCATTCTAGTTCTAAATGGAATATTTTATTATTTTTAGTAACAAAAATGAACGTTTTGCTGCATAGTTTTAAACAGTCTCCCCTAATACATACTAAGAGCTATATATATATATATATATATATATATATATATATATATATATATATATATATATATATATATATATATAGTATATATATATATATAAAAATGAATGTTTGTATGTTTGTCCTTTATGGAATCGTGAACTATTGGACCGATCATGATGAAAATTTGTACGTATATGTATTTTTTCCACGGAGAAGGTTTATAAGCTATGCCCATCCCTTTCCCGATTCAGGATTCCGCCCCACTGGTTACAGAAATACCCATAAGAAATGCATTGCAGCAAACATATGTTAACGTCTTTTCAAATTTTTAATCAGCTGTTCTTTTTAAACATATATTACACTTATAGTTTTAAAGCATAGAGTAAGCTTAAGAGAAACGACAAATTTTGTTTAAAACTGTTTTTGCAATCACTGTTTAAACATAGACTTTACTATCCAGATAATACAATTCAAATTTGACGTAAAAATTCACCTTTAACTGCAATATTTATTTAATATAAACCATGCTCATGCTTGATCAGAAGAGTAATGCAGATATCAAAATTACTATCTTACGTTGGCTACAATATAAAGAATGTTATAAAATCAACCTTAGTTGTTTTTTTTTGACAGAAGTATGGTTCTCAAAACTCCGTGTGTACATATTCTCTCGATCGAGACAACAAAGCAAGCTCAATCGTGGCATCGGATGATATAACTAATTTAATCTAAAATTTATTATAGTAAAAAAAAAATGTACTAAGTAATATAAGGACTTCGGTTCTTAAGATTTGCGTGCGAAGCCGTGGGTAACAGCTAGATAGAGGCAGGAATATGGTACATACCTTCATAATACGCCCAAGAGGCTCACGATGGAACGACAATCAATTATCTCAGCAATGTTTAGAATGTGATAGAAAAAGAATAAGTGAAATATAGTGTACTGTTTTCAAACGGGAAATTGCGTGCGAAGCCGCGGGCAACTTTTGCAAAAAATTATTGAAATGCGCAGCAAAGCGCGCCGGGCCCGCTAGTATATATATATATATATATATATATATATATATAAAATATATATATATATATATATATATATGTTGGGAAATATCAATTAAAGAGTTTGTTCTTTTATGTGATATATCATCGATAAGAGGTTGTCCTTAAGACCGTGACTAGTTAAAAGACCAGAGAAGTGTATGTACTCTTTTAAATATGATTTTTTCTAAATAATCTTTATACAAAGATTTAATTTTAAAACTATAAGTTTTAATTAAATTATATCATTTAAATATACATTTTTTAATAACTTAAAGTAGATATAATTCAACTAATGTTACCTCTATAGTTGTTAAGCTCCACTTGAAATAATAAACATAAATCATAAAAATACTAAAACGATATTACCTCTACAGATATTGAGGTCCACTTGAAATAATGAACTTCAATCATAGTAATAGATAATGTTACCTCTACAGATAATGGGCTCCACTTGAAATAATTAACTTCAATCATCCTTATCCTAAAGCGAGGTAACCTTTACAGATCCATTTGAATTAATATACATCAATCATAAAAATACTAAAACGATATTACCTCTACAGATATTGAGGTCCACTTGAAATAATGAACTTCAATCATAGTAAAAGATAATGTTACTTCTACAAATAATGGGCTCCACTTGAAATAATTAACTTAAATCATCCTTATCCTAGAACGAGGTAACCTTTAGAGATGATGAGCTCCATTTGAAATAATAAAACATTAATCATACTAATACTACGACGATGTTACCTCTACAGATATTGAGGTCCACTTGAAATAATGAACTTCAAATATAGTAATAGATAATGTTACCTCTACAGATAATGGGCTCCACTTTGAAATAATTAACTTCAATCATCCTTATCCTAGAATGAGGTAACCTTTAGAGATGATGAGCTCCATTTGAAATAATAAACGTTAATCATACTAATACTACGACGATGTTACCTCTAAAGATAAGGAGCTGCACTTGAAATGTTAAACATCAATCACGCTAATACAAGACGATACTACCACTAAAGATACTCAGCTCCACTTAAAATAATTAACTTCAATCATACTAATCCTACAACTACATAAATAAACATATTTATGTGTTTGCACTTATACTTTTCATTCTCGTCATATACATGATGTGTTTATAACAAAACGTTTTGTTACTATATTTGTACAGATAATTTGAGCCTAGTTGACTATTCCATTAGAAAAGTATTCCTCACAAAAGGTCACCTTTTGACATTTTGTCGTTTGCGAATAAGAAGTGAGCATCTCACAAAGAAGCTGAGTGAAGACAGTCAATTATCTGGAGCAAATCGAATTGCAGCTCCGAACCTGTTTCATCGAGCAATTGCTTATTTCACTTCTCCGACTGCTGTAATTTATAGATTGTGTACAATGGCATTTTAATCTGGTTATATGTTTATAGAATACAAGAAAAGCTATTTCATTTCTCCTGGAAACAATATGTTTATAAGCAGAATTAGAAAAATTTCATTTATAGAAACGTTTAAAGGTGTATTAAAAATCTGTTGAAAAGTGTTTGTATATTTAGCATAAACTAAATAAGCATTAAATTCCTGTTTTATATTCTGGTACAACCACACTGGTTTATCTAATATATATATATATATATATATATATATATATATATATATTATTTATTCACTGTTTATTTACTTTCGTTTGTACTGTTTTCTTTTATATTTTATACAATTTATGCGCCTGAAGACGGTTTTCACCGAAATATAGTGCCAATGTTTTAAAAACACTTTATTTTATTTGTACAGTAATTTACAAAAAAATATATATATATATATATATATATATATATATATATATATATATATATTGAATCACAAAAAGTACTTGCTCCGCCGGAATCGAACCCGGATCTCTCACTTGCCGGGTGAATGTGCTACCATTACACCACAGAGCGCTTACTTTTTACGATTCAATTATTTTGTATTTGGCCGTATCTGTCACATATGCGTTTATACAATTTGATGTAAATAAAAGTCGTTTGACAGGTATTTGGTCTTCCGATCATATGTTAGTTTTTAAAACGCATATGTGACAAATACGGCCAAATACAAAATAATGGAATCGTAAAAAGTTAAGCGCTCTGTGGTGTAATGGGAGCACATTCACCCGGCAAGTGAGAGATCCGGGTTCGACTCCCGGCGAAGCAAGTACTTTTTGTGATTCAATGTTTCTTGAAATTAACCCTCCAATGGTTCACTGTATATTATACCTGGTGGTTTCAGCCTATTTTGTGCATTCTGCAGACGTTTTTTAAAAAAATTCCAAAAAAATATATTTTTTTATTTGGGTAAGCAGTATTATATATCATTTTGTTCAGGAAATTCTAAAGAATTATAAAATATGGTAAAAAATTACTTACCATGTATTTGTCATTGTTCATTTCTGGAGAGAAGAAGAAGAATTTCAAAATGTAAAAAAAACTTTTACTTTTCACTCTTACAAAATAAAAACTAAACACTTTTTAGTATTTCTGAAATAGCCAGTTTAACACCAGTGTATTACTGAATAAGAAAATATCAACTTTTATGAACTTATTTACAAAAACAAAAAAATATATGTACCAAAAAAGTAAATATGTGCACGTTGTGGAAACCGTTCATTCTGACGAACTCCCACTGCCAGGTGCTGCACTTTTCCTACCTCCCTTCTTGGGTCTCCAGAAGTGTGTTGTAGTTGGTGGTAGCACTCCCTGTGGACTCCACAATTACAACCTGGACACCAGAACCTGGACCTCCCCCTTTTTTTCAGTGGTTTGCAAACCACACAAGTCCACTCTGACTTGCCGGGCAATTTTATCAAGTTTATGGCTTCCATCTCCAGCAGGACCAGGAGCATGCACAGGATCTTCTTCGATTGCTGCCAAAGATTCCACTACACTAATTATAAAATCTCTGCGTTGCATAGGCTTGTCCGTGTTTAGTTTGTAAAGCACGTAACGCATTGAAGAGAGCAATGTCAATGATGTTGAAAAAAATCTTTTTTCCAATATTTTGTAGTGTGGCGGTTGCAGGAGTTATGGTACACTGCCTTATCACTGGCATCCACACCACCCATATACTGATTGTACTTGTGAATAACAATAGGCTTTACCCCTCTAATATTAGTTTTTTTACTCTGCACTACTTTATCTTCAGCATGGGTAGCCGTATAAATGAGAATGACAGGTTTTCGCGTTGCTGTTTGTCTAAAGTTTACAACTAACACATCTCCTTGCCTGAAATATAAAACTTTCCCTAGCAGGTAACTTGGCTTTTTTCACAGTTTCTGGTAAATATTTAAAACCTAATATTTATAGTTCCTGTTTAGGTAGGTATTTCTGTCCATGAGTTTGCGAGCTAGTGGTATTTTAGTATAAAAGTTATCAGTAAATAAGTGATGACCTTTATCTAGCAATGCACCTTTTTTTCCATGACCTCAAATATAACTCTTTCTGTAAAAAGGCTGGTCATTCTCAGTTGCTAAATAATCTTTTTCCACTATAAAGCTCAATGTGATGTACATAATTTGTTTGGCTGTCGCAACACTCAAAATTTTTTTTTTATGCCATATTGTTTGTTGTTTTTTATTTGGCATGTACATAATAAATGGCATCTGTTTTTCATACCTATAAGACTTTCGTCAATGCAAAACATTTTGCCAAGGATGAAATAATTTTTTTAAAATACTGTTGAAATGATCCAAGAAAAATCTTACTTTGATCCAAGGATCATAGCCCGGCTCACCTTTGCGAACTCCTTCTCTAGCTGTAAGGTGAAAGTTAGACAAAATTAATTCAAATCTGTTTACATCCATTGTTTTGGAAAAGAAGGAATTGTTTTGAGAAACGCCTTTTGTCCCAAAAAGCCCTCCTAGGCTTAGTACTGTCACCATTTCAAACCCATGTTTTATCAACAGAGAAAAAAACTTTTTCATTTCAATGTGTGACACATCAAACCATTTTTTAATCCTACTAAACCGTTTCATCGTGCCAGAGTTTCTTTTTCTTTCAATAATTTTATTAGCATACTTATTAGTTTGGTCAACAACAGTAATCCAAAAATTAGCAGTAAAAAATAGCAATGCATAGGAGATGGGTGGACTGTTTTCTGGGTAAGGTATGCTTAGGACCTGGTTGTCTCACTCTAAAATTTGGGCCTATATCTAATTCTGGCTCAGGTGGATATGCTCGTAACCAAGGAGTCAAAACAGGAATGTTTTGAGGGGTAGTAGGCCTAGGCATCAAAGGGCTTGGAGGATCATTAGTCACATCTTCCCTATCTGAAGTTTCCATTTCATCAATATTCCGGAACGTTACTCCTCTTCACTTCCAGACGAAAAATCCAGTAAATCAAAGTCCGAAGGCACATCTTCAGCTCCAATGTCACTTTCACCATCACTCGAATCAATTAGATGATTTATCTAACTCTCTGTCAATCTCACTTGTATGTAAATTATCCATTTTTCAATCACTATGAACACAATACTAACCTCAACTAGTCAACGTGACCGCGAGAGCGCATGTAAACAACGACGGCGCGAACAGCTGGTAGTTTTGTATTGTAATATTTTTGTCTAGTCACCGTCAGGAGCATAGAATGTTCACTAAATGAAGAGCGAAATCAGCTGTTTTTAACGATACCCAAATACAACATGTTTAGAGAAAGAAGGACACATGAAATATTGAAAATAAACAATTGACGACGCATCGGCAATGAACCACCGCAGTTACGTTTAATGCTTGCCGACGCGTCGGCAATAAACCATCGGAGGGTTAAATAAGGTTTATTTGCCATTATATACAATTTAATGTAAATAAAAGTCGTTCGACAGGTATTTGGTCTTCCGATCATATGTTAGTTTGCTTATTTAAACGCATATGTGACAAATACTGATTTCACTGTTTATTTACTTTCGTTTTGTACTGTTTTCTTTTATATTTTATATTTTATACAATTTTTGCACCTGAAGACGATTTTCACCGAAATATAGTGCCAATGTTTTAAAAACACTTTGTTTTAATTGTAAAGTAATTTACTACAAATAATGTATATATATATATATATATATATATATATATATATATATATATATTTATATATATATATATATATAAATATATATATATATATATATTTATATATATAAGTAGATAGTAATATGGCGGTTCTAGCGCACTTTTGGGACAGTCAGAAAATCAATGTAAAATACTGTTCATTGAACCATAAACGAATCTATAAATCATGAACTAAAAATAAACGAATCTATAGCTGTTTGATTCTACTTTCTTAAGCTGAAACTTAGTCAAATCTGCTTCGAAATGATCTCATATCTGCTTCGAAATCAACGAAGATTCTGTTGTAAATATTATTAAAATCTTAATGAAAAATCTTGGAAAAGTTAAAGAAAAAATTATTGAAAAAATAGTAATAAAGAATTTAAATTGCCTCCTACAAACCAATATAGTAATAAAAATTACTATTTTGTCCTAATAACTATACTATTTTTTCAATAATTTTAAGTCTTAGTTACAGATTTTTTCTATAATAAATAGAAGAATCTATCACTGTTTCACCAGAAATTGTGTTGATTTCTGTCAAATTCAAGTAAAAATCATTACTTTTTCAAATTCATAGTTAAGAAATTTTCCCTATTTAAATGGAGAGGAAAAAGGTATCATGTCCATACTGCAAAAAAGATATTTTTGAACACCATTATACCCGACATTATAATTCAAAGAATCATCTGAAAAATAAAGATATTTATGAAAAAGAACTAAATTATTTGAGGAATTGGGCTAAAGAGAAATCAAATCGATGGTCACAAAAAGATGTACAATATAGAAAAATTGCGTGAATTAAAGAAAAACTTTAAAGGAAGATAAAAAAGATCTCAATCTATTTAAAGATGAAAAAAATTCAATCAATCGCTGAAAAATTGTCCATAGAAACAAACGATAAAACTAAGTCTGAAATGATCGAAGAAATTGACCAAAACTCCTTAACGAAAACCCTAAAAATATCATTGATGTAGAAGTGTTATCCTCAATACACGGTCTTTTCAAGCAATACATTTTAACAAACTTAAACGATAATTCCATGTCAATTTACAAATATCTATCAATTATGAGGCCAGAAATTAAAAGTTTAATAGAAAAATTTCAAGAGAATGTTAAAAATATGAAAAGGATATCTCTTCTTTGGAATGTGAATATGAACGTAACTTTAGTAAACGGTGAACCACAAAACTTTGCCCAATGTATTTTACTATAAAAGCAGACGAAATATTTGATGTAAACGACTTTATTTCTAAACAATTTAATAAATTAACACATCGTGAACAAACAAATCATCCAAATAAGGGTTCTGGATGGACATTTAAAAGCTGCAAACAACTAGTTTTGAGCCTTAATAAACACGAAATGATGAACGCAGGATCATATATCGATTTGCCAAAGAAAATCAAAGATAAGAAAGCTTGTATAAAATATCAAAAATAAAGATGATTATTGCTTTATTTATTCTATCCGATGTGCTATTGAAAAACCCGAGACACATGTTGACAGAGCAAAACAATATGAAAAATTTGTAAATGACGAGATATTTTTCAGGTTTCGAGTATCCAATGTCCTTAAAAGATATACATTATTTGAAAAACGAAGTCACAATTCCAAGTACAAATATCCAAAAATGTCTATAAATATCTACAGTTATGATGAGAAACTCAATATTGTTCCATTACAAATTTCTGAAAAAATACGACGCTGAGTTAAACATTGACTTATTGTATGTTAAACAAGAAGACAAATCTCATTATGTTTTTGATAACCGATTTAAAATAAGCCTCGTGAAGTTCTCAGTTATCTAAACACGAACATAAAAAATTGCTATGTAGAAGATGTTTAAGCCATTTCTACAAATCTGGAGATTTAACAGATTCATTTAGAAATTTGCAAAACAACATGAAGTTAGTAAGCCCAATTATGCCGTTTCCAGGTCAAACAACAACATTTACTAATTATCAAAAGAAATTTTCTCATCCTTACGTTATTTATATGGATTTTGAAAAGCATATTAGAGAAGATTCCCACATGCAAAAACAATCCGCAAAAATCGACTACAACGAAGATTCAGAAGCATATTCCCTTATGGTTTTACTCTATATTTAGTGTCAAATGTGACGAATCGCATGTATAAACCGATATGTTATCGAGCCGAAAATGAAGACGATTTGCCTAATGTTCCTGCAAAATTGTTTGAAGAGCTCAATAAAATATCAAAAATACATAGCTAAAAAGTATAATTCTAAGAACAAAAAAACCTATGAAATTGACCGAAGAAGAAGAAATTAGCGTACCAAAATTCCAGTCCTTTGTCATATTTGTGAATGTGAGGGTTTTGATAATCAAACAAGAAAAAAAGTACGAGATCATTGTCATTTAACAGGTAAATTTCGAGGTGCTGCTCATTTATCTTGTAACTTGAATCTCAAATTTCCTCAAAATATTCCCGTTTTCTGCCACAATATGAGTAACTACGATACCCATTTGTACATAAAAGAATTAGCTAAGAAATATGGAAACGTTGATTTGATCGCAAACTCAGAAGAAAAATATATAAATTACTCTGTAAAATTCTGGATACGGGTATGAGTTTGATGGTGACAAACCTAGAAAGTTCATAAAATTCTCTTTCGTAGACACATTTAGATTCATGGCATCGTCTATTGAAAAGTTAGCTAAAAACCTCAAGAAAGAAGACTTCAAACATACAAATCTTTTTATACAAGATGTCCACCCCCCCCCCCCCCCACCCCCCCCCCCCCCCACCCCCCCCCCCCCCCACCCCCCCCCCCCCCCACCCCCCCCCCCCCCCACCCCCCCCCCCCCCCAAAAGTCTTTCAGCGTTTTTGAACAGTTTGATTGTTTAAGCTTTAGGCACATTTATCTCAGTAACTACAAAAAAGATCAACCTAAATTTATTTGGGGGTCTTTTTAAACATGAGGACTCTTCCACATAACATAATGTATATTGTAAATCTTTACACACACACGTACACACACACACACACACACACACACACACACACACACACACATATATATATATATATATATATATATATATATATATATATATATATATATGTATAAAACACTTCTTGAAATAAAAGTACTGTTTAAACCTGTTATTCAATTTAAAAGTTTTTCAACTAGTATTAAATTTTACTTGAAACTAAACAAATAGATTGATATTTCTGTTGATTCTGCTATGATATAAAAGCGACCACAATCATACAACTCCTGTAACAAGACCGGACACATTCATCCAACTGCTGTTACATGAGCTCACACATTCATCCAACTGCTGTTACAAGAGCGGAAACATTCATTCAACTGCTGTTATGATGGTGGACACAATCATACAACTCCTGTTACAAGAGTGGAACAATTCATCCAACTGCTGTGATAATGGTGGACACAATCATACACCTCCTGTTACAAGAGCGAAAAAACACATCCAACAGCGGTTATAATGGTGGACACAATCATACAACTCCTGTTACAAGAGTGGAAAAATTCATACAACTGCTGTTATATTGGTAATAATAATAATAAATAATTTATTGCGTAAACAATGTCGAAAATTGTATTGCAATTGTCAGTTTTATATGTTAACGAAGTGGACACAATCATCCAAATCATTTTATAAGGGAGACACCATCATTGAACTATTTTTTTAAGGGGAGACACAATCATACACCTCCTGTTACAAGAGTGGAACAATTCATCCAACTGCTGTGATAATAGTGGACAAAATCATACAACTCCTGTTACAAGAGCGGAAAAATTCATCCAACTGCTGTTATAATGGTGGACACAATCATACAACTCCTGTTACAAGAGTGGAAAAATTCATACAACTGCTGTTATATTGGTAATAATAATAATAAATAATTTATTGCGTAAGCAATGTCGAAAATTGTATTGCAATTGTCAGTTTTATATGTTAACGAAGTGGACACAATCATCCAAATCATTTTATAAGGGAGACACCATCATTGAACTATTTTTTTAAGGGGAGACACAATCATACACCTCCTGTTACAAGAGTGGAACAATTCATCCAACTGCTGTGATAATAGTGGACAAAATCATACAACTCCTGTTACAAGAGCGGAAAAATTCATCCAACTGCTGTTATAATGGTGGACACAATCATACAACTCCTGTTACAAGAGCGAAAAAACACATCCAACTGCGTTTATAATGGTGGACACAATCATACAACTCCTGTTACAAGAGTGGAAAAATTCATACAACTGCTGTTATATTGGTAATAATAATAATAAATAATTTATTGCGTAAACAATGTCGAAAATTGTATTGCAATTGTCAGTTTTATATGTTAACGAAGTGGACACAATCATCCAAATCATTTTATAAGGGAGACACCATCACTGAACTATTTTTTTAAGGGGAGACACAATCATACACCTCCTCTAATAACAGAGAACACAATTATCAAACTCCTATTACCAGGGAAACACAATAATCCAAGTCCTCTTATAAAGGTAGACAGGGTGGACATAACATCAAATTCATTTTATAATGGTGAGTGGCACAATCATTCTGATTCTATCATGGTCAAAACCGTCAAACTATTGTTACAAGAATTGAAACAATCATACAACTGCTGTTATAATGGTGTATACAATAATCCAAATTATTTCATAAGGGAGTCATAATCATCCAAAGCCTGTTAAAAGGGGAGACAAAACCATCAAACTCTTCTTATAAGGGTAAACACAAACATCCACCCCTATTACAAGGGGACACAATAATACAACTTCGTTATAAATGTACACAGGATGGACACAAGATCCAATTCATTGTATAAGAGGGACAAAATCATCCAGGTCCTCTTATAAGGGAGAAACACAATCGTCCAAATTATGTTATAATTACGGACACAATCTTCGAACTCCACTTTAAACCTTTGCATTACAATTTTCATTAATTAAGAATAATAGTAAATTATGTTCAGAAAGAGCTTTTGTCCTAGAAGAATCTTGAAAGTTTGTCTCTGACGTCATTCCCCAACGAGTAGATGGTGTAAAATAGATTATACCACCATGTTATTTAGTATACATCAATCCATGTAAGCTGTTTTCCAAAATAAGCGATACTATGAGCATTCAAAATATCACGATACATAAAACATTCTCATTTCATAATCAATAGAAACGCTAAATTTAGTAACAGCAAATCTGGTAATTTATAAAAAATATTAATAAACCTAATTGGATTGAAATATTTACATTTGACAATATAAACAAGAAATATGTTGGACTACACGAAACTTTCACTATTCAGAAAACAATATTTATTTTAAAACGTGTTAGTTTTATCATACTATACACTAATGAGAAATATACATAAATTGTGGTTTTTGGTTGAGTTGTACCTAATAAATAATAGTAGGAAGATATAAACCTGCTGCGTGCTCTTGATAAGAAAGTAAGATTTACTGTTGTGCATGATTAAGTCATTAATTAAATTGTTTACGGCACACTATCAGGGAGAAGAGTAACACTTATTCACAAAATGCATTACTCTCTTAAAAACTTTATCGTAACATAGCCAACACGCAATCGTTTGAAGTCGTTGTCATAGAAGTTAACCTTTTTATTTAAAACTATTTTTACTTGGAGTAACTGGTTAACAAGAAATTTATTTGTTAATTTACATATTTACATTTTTTTAATATTTAATATTACAACTTTTTATTTGTATTTAAATATATATTTCAATAAGACGACTGCTATGGCTGTGCGAAGAAATGATATCTCAAACCATGGTGTAGACATGTTAAACGTAAACTTACATTACTAGAACTAATTTTAACCGATACTCATTATTTAATTTAAAAATGAAAAGGAATACAGGTAAGAGAAGAGATGCTATGTAACTCGTAATGAGATGCAGCACAAGCTAGCACACAAAAGGAAATACAAAAGCGTACTGCTTAATTTCTGAATGCTGTCATAACGACTTAGATGCTGTTTTACTAATTAGTGAGAAGAAACTAGAATCTTACACAAATAAGACTGTTAATGTTGCAGTTAATAGGACTGGTACAAGGAAAACTCAAGTAATTGAACCCTTTGATTGCGTAAAAGCAGCAAGAACTTACATGAAAGTAACTCTGAAACGCCATAACATCGCTTATTCTGATAGTATCCGGCCACTGTGACATCACTGATTTTGGGACTTTTCAGACACCGAGAGCTCTCATTCTTTAGGCTTCCCGACCTCTGGTACGGCCCGTCCCTTTGGCCTTTGGAAGATTTCTGCATCTATTACCTTCCAGACACTGGTAAATAATTCCGATATTCTGAAACTCTCGAGCTCTGGCAGTTCCCTACTTTGGCAGTTCCTGTTCATTGGGAGCTCTCAGCCCCTAGGTTCCCCCAGCCTCTGGCAGCTTTCGTCCTCTAAGAGACCGTGGTCTCTTGTAGAAGTCAAAATCTAGCAGGTACTGGCTTCTAGAAGTTCTTGATATCTAGAAGCTCCTACTATTTATAGCATTCTGCACTTTGGTTGGCACATGTATCTGGCAGTGTCTGGATTTTTAGAGCTCTGCTATGCTCTCTTTTAAGACATGTCAATTCCATCTTATGGTTAATTCCATGGAAGGTTCATACCAACTGTGTTTAAAATTTGCAAACAGTTTAAAAACAAATTTTGCATTTTTCAATAATCCTCCCATTGTCTCAAAGCGCGGCTATAATTCACGCTAGGTTAACATAATATATAAAGTGCATATCAATTTTGATTCAGTCAACCGCACCAGGTGTTCAGATTAGTTGTACATATAATAGGTGTGACATTAGGAATCCGCTCATTTGTCTCAGAAGGTGTTGAAAAACACCATTGATTCGCATTCGTTCTATAAGACGTTATGTTCAGGTAAGAACAACAGAATGGATTGATTAATCATATTTAATACAAACCTACCTTTTTGCTGAAAAAAAAAAACAGTTGATGTTAGTGACCTTAGCTTCAAGTGAAGTCCATATAGGAGTCATCAAAATGTCCTATGACCAGTGAGTAGGAAAGTGAGTACCAGATCCAAATCACCCGTTTTCCTTTTTTTCTCTAAATTAAACAAACAATCACATGAATCATGTTTAGTATGCTCTACTAGGCATTTATTATTGAATCGTGACTCTCTAACTCTACCCTCTAAGAGTTAAAAAAAAAACATTTATGCTACAATAACCATTTTTTCATTATTAAGGGTTTATTTTCCATAAATGTGAAACCAGCAGGAGCAGTCTTAAACAAAGTATATTTATACTTTAAACTAAGCGGATTTTAAAAGTATATAAAGAGTTCTGCAAAAGGTTGTTTGACGTAAAATTAATATTAAAATATTTTAAGAAAGACATTGAAAGAGAATATAATAATACATTATAAATATTTAATGTAATGTTAAGTTGGGATAAAAAGTATTAATACCAAATAATACTGTTTGAACTAATACTACTCGGAACGTACAAGGGATAGCGAGACTAAAATGTGAAGTTGAAATTCATGAGGAAAGTTAGTGAGTATTAAAATATTTTAAGAAAGACATTGAAAGAGAATATAATAATACATTATAAATATTTAATGTAATGTTAAGTTGGGGTAAAAAGTATTAATACCAAATAATACTGTTTGAACTAATACTACTCGGAACGTACAAGGGATAGCGAGACTAAAATGTGAAGTTGAAATTCATGAGGAAAGTTAGTGAGTATTAAAATATTTTAAGAAAGACATTGAAAGAGAATATAATAATACATTATAAATATTTAATGTAATGTTAAGTTGGGGTAAAAAGTATTAATACCAAATAATACTGTTTGAACTAATACTACTCGGAACGTACAAGGGATAGCGAGACTAAAATGTGAAGTTGAAATTCATGAGGAAAGTTAGTGAGTATTAAAATATTTTAAGAAAGACATTGAAAGAGAATATAATAATACATTATAAATATTTAATGTAATGTTAAGTTGGGGTAAAAAGTATTAATACCAAATAATACTGTTTGATGAACTAATACTACTCGGAACGTACAAGGGATAGCGAGACTAAAATGTGAAGTTGAAATTCATGAGGAAAGTTAGTGAGTATTAAAATATTTTAAGAAAGACATTGAAAGAGAATATAATAATACATTATAAATATTTAATGTAATGTTAAGTTGGGGTAAAAAGTATTAATACCAAATAATACTGTTTGAACTAATACTACTCGGAACGTACAAGGGATAGCGAGACTAAAATGTGAAGTTGAAATTCATGAGGAAAGTTAGTGAGTATTAAAATATTTTAAGAAAGACATTGAAAGAGAATATAATAATACATTATAAATATTTAATGTAATGTTAAGTTGGGGTAAAAAGTATTAATACCAAATAATACTGTTTGAACTAATACTACTCGGAACGTACAAGGGATAGCGAGACTAAAATGTGAAGTTGAAATTCATGAGGAAAGTTAGTGAGTATTAACATATTTTAAGAAAGACATTGAAAGAGAATATAATAATACATTATAAATATTTAATGTAATGTTAAGTTGGGATAAAAAGTATTAATACCAAATAATACTGTTTGAACTAATACTACTCGGAACGTACAAGGGATAGCGAGACTAAAATGTGAAGTTGAAATTCATGAGGAAAGTTAGTGAGCTGGTGACCGTAGACAAATAGTGATGAAGTGGAGTCGCCGTCCCTACCTCACTTTCTTGTATTGACCTGATACTTTATATAGAGGAGTGGAAATACAAGTGACACAGTCCAATGGAAAGGTATTAATATATATTAATATTTATATATACAAAAAATATTTGTAATATTTTATAAAATAATATAAAAAAAATAAAAAAATTAAATGTAAAAATACAGTCAAAAATATAATATAATATACGTTTAATATAATATATATATTTTAAATTTTAAGTGAATTAGACAACAAAGTGAATTTATAAAATTAAATCATATGTTTACCATTCTACATAATTGATTCTTAATTTTGATTTTCTGTGTTGATGTTTTATGTTTATTTTATTCTTATAGCCCTTTTTATAATTTGTAATTTCCTAAATAAAAGAAACTGTTTAATTTAAACAATTGAAGATTTCTTATTAAAGATTAATATATATATATATATATATATATATATATATATATATATATATATGTAAACAAATAATAAAAATATATTCAAATATAAAAATACTATCTAAAATATTAGATGAACTTATATATGTATTATATATATATATATATATATATATATATATATAATATATATATATATATATATATATTAAATAAGGCTGTTGACATTTATACAATTTAATGTAAATAAAAGTCGTTTGACAGGTATTTGGTCTTCCGACCATAAGTTAGTTTGCTTATTTAAACGCATATGTGACAGATACGGCCAAATACAATATAATTCAACCGGAAAAATTAAGCGCTCTGTTGTGTAATGGTATCACATTCACCCAGCAAGTGAGAGATCCGGGTTCGACTAACGGCGGAGCAACTACTTTTTGTGATTCAATATTTATTGAAATTAAATAAGGCTATTGCCATTTATACAATTTTATGTATATATATATATATAAATGTGTGTGTGTGTGTGTGTGTTTTTTCACAAATAAGGTTTCTCACCTATTATCTAAGAAAGTATAAAAAGGCATTCTATTTATTGTCAATAATTGAATGTTAAATGACTAACGATTTTCTAAAATTTAAAGATTTGGTAAATCATGTTAACAAACAAATTCCCTTAATAAATGAAGACTATTTAAAATTCATTAAAGGGTAAACACAATCCTCATACCAATCCATTAAATTTATTGAGTTTTCCCTTATCCATCATCAGAATCTTTGTACTTTCATCGCTCAGAGCTCTGACTTCCATGGTTTTTAAGGACTAAGGATACAGGGACATGAAGGTTTTATTATATAAATGGAATCTCTTTGTGGTTGCTCAATCATTGTTACTTACCCTTACTGACTCCTACACTAAATAGATAATTTCTTTATTAGAAAATATGTGAATTTGTTCTACAGGACAATATATTTACAACGTAAGTATTTTACAGCCTTTATATAATTTACGAAGGTTGGGGAAATGAGAGAGCTTAGAGTTTTTCTCGAACTGTTCAATGTTTCTTTATGCCTGACTGCATCAAGTATCTGGACGACAAGTTAAAACGTGCGATTCTTGGAATTTCCCCCACAACTGATCATGTTTTACTGAGTGAGACCAGTGCATGCACATTATCTTTGCTTTAATTCTTTTCAACGAAATAAAATAAAATGAACTATGATGAGATCGGGCATTTAGTTGAAGGGTTGGGGATAATAATCTGTGGTACATATTGAAACGACTACTCTTTGTTGCAATGGAATAACAACTTTGAAATAACATACTTTACTGAGCTTAAAAATTCATGTATTTTATATTTTAAGGGTATAAATATGGAAAAAATATAATTCAAAATTTTTGTAGATAACATCTTTCTTGAAGATATTGGCCTCTAATTTACTAGTTCACCTGTATTTACTGTCATTACTCCTGAGACAGTAGTGTATGTTTTGTTTAGTGTATTGTTTAGTGCTGTACAACTAAATAAGTAAATTCCACGATGAATTAAATGTAAGAATTTTGGAATTATTTTTTGTGGATCTCAAAAGTCTGACTTTACCTTGTTTCAACGTGTTTTAAATGATCCCGTGCTGTCATTTGAAATAAAATGTCATGGTAAACTGTGAGAAATTTAAGTTAAGGATAAGTAACATATTCAAAGCCAGTTGAATGTAGGCTAACAGTTTCCAAAAAGTACCGGAAATAGTGGCAATACAATAATAAATAGGCTTCTGGAGGCGATGAAACGAATGAAAATTTAAAGAATATCCTTTGTATTGTTTTCGTACGCGTTATCTTTAATTATTTTAACACATATGACAACAGATACACTGAGCATTCAGACTCCAAAAAAATTAATTCGAATAATCGAAAAAAATCAAATAAAATTTAAAATCAAAATTAGAGAGTCGTGCAGGGAAGCTTTCAAGAAATAGCAGCTGTTGACTCTGCAGTGCCTCTACATTTTGGAAACAAGTTTGTTTTGTATGAGTAAATGTCCTTTAACCAGAGGCCGAGACATACACATGTATGAGACTCGTGGGAGAGCTAACTACCGAGCTGGCAGACACAGAGCGGTGGTTTATGAACGCCTGCCCTCACAGGCGGGTTTTCATTTCCTCAATAGACTGCCCAATTCAATTAAAGAGTTTCCAACGCCTAAGGCGTTACAGACTCGCCTTAAACGCTTCTTGGTGTCGCAAGCATCCTATAATGCAGGTGAGTGTTTGGCATTCGAATGGGAGACCGCCCAATTAATTAGAAGACAGACTCCCCTGTACGAAGTGGGTTGCATTGGCGATGAATGAAAGAGGCATAATTGCTAAATTGTATGTGTGAGTGTGCATTGTTGTATGAATGTTAGGAATTAAAAAATTTTTAAAACGCGGTTGCCATACAATTTAAATATTGTTGCTGCAATAAAAAAGATTTGATTTGATTGATTCAAGTTTAAAATATGAATACGTATAATTGAGTAACTATGATTTACGTTTTTATTTTCGCACAAAATCACTCAATCGTTATTAAGCTCAATAAAAATCAGATGAGGTTTTCGGTCAGGCTGTTAAGAGCCACACAAAACAAACTGAAAATCGCTATTGTTTAAGAGCAATTTGTGCTTTTGTTTATTTAAATGTGCGTCGGCGAGATGCGTGCACTCATGTATAGTGCAGCACTGTCCGCACGCATTTTATTATACAGCTTATTACGTGTTTACTTACCAAGTACTTACCAGTAACTTCTGAAACCAAACTAAAATACATGACGCAACTTAAGAGTGTCGCAGAAGAACAAGATTTAGTGATTTATGTTTCTGTTTACTGCAAAGATGTGTTACCAAGAAACAGTCTGTTTCTAAACAACACAGTACATCAAGTGATCCAACTACAGATTTACGTTATATGAACTGTTGAGATATAACACATCGTAGCCTCTCACGTAGTACAGGCTAATCTGTACAGCAAATATTTGACACCAGAACGTGACTGAATGATTTATGTTTCTGTTTACTACAAAGTTGTGTTACCAAGAAACAGTCTGTTTCTAAACAACACAGTACATCAAGTGATCCAACTACAGATTTACGTTATATGAACTGTTGAGATATAACACATCGTAGCCTCTCACGTAGTACAGGCTAATCTGTACAGCAAATATTTGACACCAGAACGTGACTGAATGATTTATGTTTCTGTTTACTACAAAGTTGTGTTACCAAGAAACAGTCTGTTTCTAAACAACACAGTACATCAAGTGATCCAACTACAGATTTACGTTATATGAACTGTTGAGATATAACACATCGTAGCCTCTCACGTAGTACAGGCTAATCTGTACAGCAAATATTTGACACCAGAACGTGACTGAATGATTTATGTTTCTGTTTACTACAAAGTTGTGTTTACAGAAAATTTTGAATTACATCACTTAGCGTCATCCTAATGTACCACATTATTATTGTTGTATGGTACGTGAATTTTGACAATGTAACATAACTTTTTGTTTGCTATAAAACCCATTATGACATAAAAACTGTCTACTAATATTGACCGGTGCCTATTTAGGCCAATCACGAGTATATGTTATTAGTGAAAGTTCTTACCAAGAAAAGAGATTTATGGTTTTGTTTGTTTCGAAATTTTTTTACAAAAGAAGTAGTAGGCATTGTAGCACAATCACACTATCCTGTGGCAGTGTTTCAATATATAGGACATGATATATTACAAAATAAAAAGTATCGGTATGTTATGCAATCATATGAAACAAACTCTTTATTTCCTTTGACCACAACAAGGAACACCCATTCTCAATTATTTAAATGTCTAAAAGTAAAAATCCCTGGAAAACTGACTCAAACTATTACCGAAGCCTATATGAATTTATTTGATCTATTTATTTTTGTGTGAATAAGTTTTATATAAAGGCTAATGTACGCAAGTAATGGAATAAGTACTTATTTATGGGGTCCAAAAATTCGGAAATTGATCTGCATTACTAACGAGTAACGATCTGCGTCCCTGAGGTTATGAACGAGTTCTTCAGATGCTGTTTTTGTGACAATAAATCACTTTACTACCGGAGAACTACAGCAGTTATCAGTTTCAAACATAGATTGTGCGCGGGACACGCCTATTATTTTGAGATGCCATCAGGCCCGGTCGAGGTCTCTTCTTATCACCTAACAGTTGGCCTCTACGAAAGTAACAAAGTTATTGCAAAAGTTCTAGTTAATATAAGATAAAATGATAATGCTTCTTAAATAGATTTTAAGATTCAGAAATATATTTTTAGAAGTTATCAGCAAGACAACCATACTATGAATAGCCTCTCTATTTCCGCAACATCCATTGTACCCTGGACCTCTTCCTTTAACCCCCCCCCCCCCACAGGTTGAGCCGATATTTATATAAATAACAGCATCGACAAACCTGAACAGCCTATCTTTAGCATCACTAATGCGAGCGCCTCGACAATATTCCATTAGTGCTCCTATACAGACATAGCGTGTACTATTGTGGCACACTAGGGAGTCTCCTACAATTAATAGTCTACATTTTTAAGCTCTGTCACCACACTAGCAGGTTCAAGGTTGATACTATTCTCTAAGCTACGACAACGTGTTTTATCGGCACAAACATCCGAGGACTCTCCTCTGTCTCCGAAACCTCCGAGTGAGCGAGAAGCTTCGGAAAGCTGTGGATATTCCACAAAGAGACAAGTCCCCTCCTCAACTACATCAGGTCGGCCTCAAATAGCCAAACGGCGTTCAATAACAGACAGCACTCATTGAAAAAGGCCTCAAATTTTAATGAGACTACACTATGCAAATCTACATTTAAGCTTAGGTTTTTACTTTAATCTAGGTTCTCACCTTTCACTCTTTTCCGTTAATTTTTTAAGTTTTTTCACTGTATTACCATATTTGTTTTCAATTGAAGAAACTAGCTCACTTTTGAATCTCAGACTGTAGAATTCCTTCTTAACCATTAAGAGTTCTGAATTCAGAAATTCTACGTCTTTTTTAGATTTTATACCTCCTTGTTTTTTTTTCAAGCCTAGCTAGTAACTACTTGTGTGAGGGTTTGCCTAAAAACTGCATCTTTCCCACAGGTAACTGATATTATACGTGATTCGTTGAAAAGTAACAATTCGATTTGAGTTCTATAAAAATAGCCGAATAAAAGTAAATTTAAAAAGTATGTTGATCTTGTTGGACAAGGCATTAGCTAACAGAGAAATAAATAAATAAACATTACAATGGTAAGACAAAAAGCAACAATAAAAACAACAAATAAAACAATAATACTTAAATAATTAATCATACAATACCTCATTCAAGGCGATTAAATAAGTAGATAATAACATTAATAATATTCAGTATAAGATAACTAACAATAATTATAATAATAATTAAAAACATAATGAATGATAGCTTCAGTCGGCAGCAATAAGTTGTATTCTGTAGCTAGAGATATATCATAGCTTAGTAATATCTCGTATATATGTTTGTATTTTTATTTAGAACGAGTTGATTTAAAAAAATCACAGAATAAATAGTTTTAGCATTTATTAAATGAAGAATCTAACTGAAAAACGAGTGACATTTTAATAACAAAGCACGTAATAGGATTTCGGACCTTTAATATCGTTATAAACTTTCATCGTAAATAACACACTTTAAACAAAGAAAGGAAGTACACGTGACGTCACTGTAGAGTAGGTGTAAGGCTAACATCGAGTTCACAACTTCGATTCCTGGAATGTAATCACAAGTGGCAAAAGAGTATGGAACATTATTCCCCAAAATAATGTGAAGTATGATAAAATAGTACGGCACTGGCGTATAAAGATACTACATAAATGTCATAAATAAATACATTGAATTTAATGTTGTGTTTGAATATACAGACAGGTATAGAGATGACGTCATATATGTCACTAAGCGTTATGGGGTCGTAGCCTATAAGTTCTCTTTATAGACTTTTTCAGATATTGGAAAAGCATTGGTCGTCTTTTTACTACCTTATACTCTCAGTTTGGTGAAGTTGATTCAACTTTATGTCACAGAGACACTGCGATATACGTTTGAACTTTATCTGGATTACTTATGTTATTTCCTCTGAAAACTGCTTTATTGAAACTATATTATTGTATCGATCCAGAAAATGCGGATATACACCTAGCAGGATAAGCTTGAGGTACTGAATTCACTGTTTGCCATAAATATTGTCCTGTTGAACAGAATTAGTTTGTACCTTCCTAGTTTGTGGAGAACCTCTGTGCACATAAAATGTCACACCTCTTGTTTAGCCAACTCCCCTCAAATCACTACTAATCAGATCTATTTTAGCTGGTTTGGCTTGAAATATGTTGACTGATTATCTCTTTACATTGAAGACGAAAAAGTTCAAAATTTCAAATGTGATTCAATATTACAACGCACTTAAAAGTAGGTACTGGGATAGTTAGATGATGATTATTGGTCAGGTCACGTAAACTTAAGAAGTATTATTTTGCTTGTTTACCATCTAGAGGCTCGCAAGTAGTGAAAATGTAGTATGTCTATGGCAACGGAATCGGTAAATCTTAAATAATATCTCACTATTTTTATAATATTGTATATGGAAATAACGGAAGTTGTAGCGCACTCGCCCGTTAAGTGAGAGATGAGTTCGAGTCCTGGCGGAGCAAGTACTTTTCGTGATTCAATGTTTATTGAAATTAAATCAGGCTATTGTTGCTTTTACAAACTTAAAGAATTTAAATAAAAGTCGTTTGACTGGTATTTGATCTTCCTAGCATATGTTAGTTTAGTTATTTCAACGCATATGAGACAGAAACAGACAAATACAAAATAATTGAATCGTAAAAGGCAAGGGCTCTTCGGTGTAGTGGTAGCGCACTCAACCGGCAAGTGTGTCAATATTTATTGGAATCATATTATCTATTTACTAGACACGATTGTGTTATCTGAATAATATTCTGTATCTCAGTACTATATCTATAATTTTGTTAAAAAAAAAAAAAAAAAAAAAAAAAAAAAAAAAAAAAAAAAAAAAAAAAAAAAAAAACCATTATTGCACCTTCATAAGGCTAATTTCATCTTGTTTCTAATATATGGCCAATGCATCGGAATTTGTATAGCAACTCTTGATTTCATTTTATTTAATCGAATATATAAATGGATTACTGTCAATACAGGTAGTTTGAAGAATAAATCCGTTGAAATTTCATTGAAATTTACCTCTGTTTTGTATTCTAACTGGGTATTTATATTACATAACAATAGAACAACACACAATGTAACGTGTACATATCAGCACATTCTCCAAACGAAGTTTTGATACCGTGAGGAATTATATTCATAATGAGAGAGTAGATATTATAAACACTTTACCTTGTGTCACCTAGTTATTTCTCTGCACTGAGCAATAAAGAGCACGACTGTACAAGTAGCAAGAGGCTTGTGATAAGGAGCTTTTCCCGCAGCCATTAGCCGACTACGTTCCCTCTTCTGACTCCTTTAAAACACTAACTGGCACAAAACTTGTGGCTCTCTTACCGTTAGTGTGAGATACAAATATTCAGATGTATATAACTTATATGTATCAATATCTTCCTCAATGTGTGTAAGAATTAAACCAGTAAGCACACTAAATAGTTAACACTCTACACAACGATGAATCTATTAGAAGTTTATTTCTTAAGCGTTTGTGCACTAATACCGTTTTTATTTTTGTGTTCGTGGATAGTGAAATAAATAAAACATAACTATAACTTGACACTAACTTTAGAATCAGCATATCTGATCCTATTACGAGGGTGGTCTGAAAAGTTTTTCATCTATCAAAACTTCAAGAATAATTTTTTTCTGAAATTTTTTGACTTAGTATCCTTGCATATTATCCTATGTGTGTAACCCGTCCAAATAGTATTCGGCATTTTTATCTTCAAAATGATTGTTTACGAAGGTGATTGCATCCTTATTTGACGTAAATTCTTTGTCCTCCGAACGCAATTTTTAGATGAGGAAACAAAAAGAAGTTGCTTGGGGCTAGATCCGGTGAGTGAGGCGGATGATCAAGAAGATCAAACCATAATTTGTGGATTTTAGCAATGGTAACTGCTTAGGTGTGAGACGGTGTGGAGACTTAGTGAAATATGATTTCAGCATGACATAAACTCACTCAAACTACTGTTGCATAAAAAATGAGCTTAAAATGGCTGAAACTTTTGTGAGTAACTGTCAATGGACGAACAACGAAATTCAGTGCTGCCATTCATTTTCGAGTGCTTCCATCTTCACATTTAGGTCGCAAAACGTTTAGACGACCCTCGTATTAGGATATCTGCAGAATAAGTAAACCGCAAAAAGTAAATGCAAATGGGTTGCAATTATGTGTTATTATTTACAAAATGCCGTAAATTTTAAACAATACCTGTATCTGCAACACAGCAACGAGTGAAGTGAAGTTCTGTAATGATGACCGAACTGTTATCACTCTCAAAGATATCACAGCTTTATATTGTATCGTAAAGAAAACAGGATTTAACTGGTCCTAGTAAAACAAAAAAGGGTGAGTAATAAAAGTGATGTTTATAATGATGATTACCACCACGTTATCTCGGTGATATAATCTCGGGAAGTAATCCTGTTAATTTTACGGTTATGCGAAAAGCCATGTCAAATATCTCCTGGAGCATTGGGAAAAAACAAGAGTGTTAAAATTAAAAGCTCTCTGTATTACCATGTTGTATTATGTATGTCACACGTCTTCTATTGCCCCAGAGTAGTAAAACAGGATAGTTATTTTAGGTGGAGTTTAATTTAAACATCTAGTATAACTGTACTTAGTTTCAAAGAAGAAACACTTTGAGACCAGTATCAAATAAAGAAACTGTGATTCATTGTGAACTAACTATGAATAATGTGATTATTTGAGAAAATATATAAATAAATAGAAAGTAATTTTTATAGAACACTCTATATAAAAAGTGAAATTAATTAGGCGTGAATGCAATATGCCTGTTTCAATTTGATCAAGCTTTGTAGGACCTCAATTATAACATAGGAACTTATTCGATATTAATAATGTAGAATAAAAATCCACTAATTATTTCATTGCATGATTCTCGTTTATATTCTTCTTTAACCATATTAATTTTTGTGACACATTATTTCTAACAGCCCATTATTGTGAAGAATAAAAGGATATTGATTTAAGCCAGATCGGAAATATTTAAAATACTTTCCTCAACGTTTTCCTCGATTTATATCATACAAAAATCTACAAAACGTACAAATCTTAATAAGCTACATGCTATCGTCTGTATCAGAATTACTAACAAGTAAGCGTAACCGTGAACTCCTCAGTATAAAATCTGACGATTACATCACAAATAAACGAATGATTTATAACAAAACTTATAAAATCTCCCCATAAACGCCGGATCTCATCTTTGTATGCTGATTTGTTACATGTAGCATGACATCCAGTTAACTGTTAGAACCTAAGTTTATTTGCCATAACCTAGGGGCAAATTGAATAAATTTTACTACCAGTAATTAAGTTAATGCTGTTTAGTTGTAAAAATTAAGCAGCATACTAAAAATATGTTTTAGCAATGAGCTCTTTAAAGGTATCAACTGAAAAAACATCAGGAGAATATTGAGTACATTTCCTTGGCGGTGAACTATTTAAACGTTCCACACGATTAAATTAACTTACCAACAGTTTATAATAAATGCATTTTTCAATGGCTCCATTTATTTATACAAAACAGACCGGGAGTAGCATATGACTGGGCCGCGGGTAGCATATGACTGGGCCGCGGATAGCATATGACTAGACCGAGAGTAGCATATGACTGGGCCGCGGGTAGCATATGACTGGGCCGGAGATAGCATATGACTAGACCGAGAGTAGCATATGACTGGGCCGCGGATAGCATATGACTGGGCCGCGGATAGCATATGACTAGACCGAGGGTAGCATATGACTGGGCCGCGGATAGCATATGACTAGACCGAGAGTAGCATATGACTGGGCCGGAGATACCATATGCGTGGGCCGCAAATAGCAGATGACTGGGCCACGTCATGTCATACAAAGTTTAAGGAGAGGACGTGTTGATGTAAAGGTGAAAGTTTAGTAGTTTCCTTTTTAAAATTAATATTCAGGCAGTAAAGTTTAAAGCTTTCGCTTACCACAACGACTTTGAAATGAGATTTAGAAATGTCTTTACAAGTTTATGTTTGAAAATGAATTAGATTGCACTAAGAGGGATGGCTTGACAAGTAATGCTAGGTTTAGTCTCCAAAGTGAAGACACACATTTGCTTCAAAGGACTCATAGTATGGAATACATTAAGAATTTTTTGCGTTTAACGGGTTGGCTCAGTCTCTGAAAAGTATTTGACGTTGCAGTGAAAATTTTCGGCTTTATAAAGGCAAGCCCTAAGGATATATTTACCCTTTATCTGACGTTTCACATGCCATAGATATGCGACCCACTGCTCTCTGATTGGGAATCACCGAATTAGTGCGTGTTATAAATAATTATATTTTTGAAATTTGTAATCAAAATATTAGTTAGGTAAATCCATGTATAATGTATAGGGAATACTGGAGTTGTTAATTACCGTTCATTTATTATATTTCCAGCTACACGACACATTGATTTATTTCCATATGTTAAGTACAGATAATTAACCCCTAACTATTAATTTTATTACCATGACTTATAATTCAATTTAATGTGCAATTCGAGTTTATGTGCTGAGGAAGAACCTCTAATAATTAAACTAATACTTGCCAGCACGTATTCACTTACTTGAAAAAAGTAATACATTCCGCAGATTCAATTATAATTACTTTTTCTTATGAACACGTTGGCAAAAACTTAAATGAGTTTTGGTATTATACTAAGAAAGCCAGAATTGAATAAAATAAAAGATGTGAAGACAGAAGAAACTAAATATCATGGTTCCTTACCTCACTGGAGCTTTTTCAAAGATAAACGTTTCCCAACACACAATTCTAGATATTGGAAAAACATTGTCAGCCTTTTTACAGTGTCGTATATTCTGATCTCCGATAGCATTATCACTTAATTTTCCTTCAAGGGAGGATCTTTGGAGTTAAGAAAAACCAATATAGTTTATACATATGATAACATAGCTTTTGAGGATAACATCCTCATTAGTTCACTGTTTTTTATGACCGTATAAGTTAAAAATATATAATAAATCAACGTGTTTCCCTGAATTTCTTTTATTCCCTGTATGACTTATTATACCCTATGATATTCGATACTCGGCACGATGTACGGTATTAGTGGCATGCCCTATAATCACGTAAAAACTGTAACATTTTTCCTACTGTTATTTACACCCTAATATTATAAATAAAATAAATAAATAAATTAATTAAATAATAAATTAGAAAAAGTATAAAAGTATCTTTGTTCGTTTGTTTTGTCTTCAGGCATAAACCATTCAAAATATTGTACTGAACTTTTATATGGACATCTTACAGTCCTTGATATACATATAGGGCTATTCTTATTTTTATTATGCCTCCGGGGTGGGCTACGCCCACGCTATTGGTCTTTAAAGAAGCAAATCATCCCATCCTGCTGTCTAAAGTTGTGAAATATTAATTAAAAGAGCACGATGTATAATGTATTTAACTGTTCTGTGTAAAAGTTGTCTATTACTATAAATTTGTTTCGATTTCATTCTCTAAGGAATACAAAATATGTTTATCGCCATTTTTTATTTCAGGGATTAGGTAAGTACTCATCTCCTGGACTCCCTTTGAAGTAGTCGGTTAAAACTATGCTAGACAAAAGTTTACTGGACTGTACTTTTAAACTAATGTACCAATTCCAGCATTGTTACTATCTAACTCTTATTATTAATTTAAAGACTAATATAAATCCCATCTTAGTTGACTTGATATATATATATTTATTTTTTTTTCAAAAAAAACATTTAATTACAAAAAGTACTCGCTCCGCCGAGACTTGAACCTGGATCTCTCACTTTTCGAGTGAATGTGCTGCCATTATACCACAGAGCTATCTGGGTATCTGTCACATATGCGTTTAAAACCAAACTAACATATGATCGGAAGACCAAATACATGTCAAACGACTTTTATTGACACTAATTACATTAAATTTGTATAAATGAAAATAGCAGAATTGAATGAAAACAAACATTGAATCACAAAAAGTACTTGCTCCGCTGGGACTACCGTATGAAATGAACAGTACATTACTTGAATATTACAAAAAGATTCGTTAGCACAAGCAAACAAATTTTATTTAATTCCTGGGTGCCCATTGTTGTGAGATAAGTAGCACATTTATCGTATTCAACTTGAGGTAATCAATAGCTATATAAAATTTAACTCTTCTAAGAACTCGATGTAATATAGTTATTCAAGACAAAATACTGTTGCTACCCTCCTCGATGTTTTAATTTGAAACAAAAATAAATGAAAATTTATGACCCAAGTGAGGAAGGAGAATATGTAAGAATAATATATTTTGTATTGTAACAATAGATGAAATGTCAATCAGAAACACAAAGACCAGAATCTTAGTTCTCCCTCTGTCGTATTTTTTATTGCTATTTTTTTTAGTTAAGCTTTAAACGTGTCCTATCTTCTACCTTTGTGCCCGGGAGACCAAACAATTCTGTCGTAATACATACTTTACTGAAGCCAACAGTAGATGAAAATCTCAAAAGGAAAGACAATGACCAGAATTTCAGCTCACTCTGCCGTAAATTTATTACACAGTACGTATTTTATATTAACATTTATAACCTTTTATAACTTATTTTGATTACTGACAAACAATATAAATAAGTGACGCATCTGTTTGCTGCAGCGTTAGAAATTGTTTGAGAACAAACAGTCATGTAAGTGAAGCAACTTGTTTGTGTAAATAGCGGTTAGCAAACACAACATCGTGAGTAGTGACTAAGCTGCAGACTTGTATACCACATACCAGAGCGGCACAGAGGAGAGACAAGGGAAGCCAGGTAAGTGCGGCTCCCCAGATCAGTGATGGGTAAGAGCTTTACGCATGAATCAGCCTCCACAGAGTGTGCGCGGCTCAGTGTTTCTCTATTTTTATTTCTATAAGTTATTATAGTGTACCGTTTTACTGTCACATGAGGGGTTAGCTTTGAAATTTAAACTTTTGTGAAGGTTCAAAAAGGAAAAGAAAATCTTCTGAAATAAATAAAGTTCAAATTAAAATAAAACTTCTTCTTAAAAATAATTACTCGATTTAAAATTAAAATAAAACTACTTGATGACTTTTAAATTCAAACTTGTAATATATTCGTCACTCAAAAATTTACAAAGTTCTTACAGTTTTTCTTTTATTCAATTTTCAAAATTTCAAAACTTTCACACTCTAATCTGATCTGGAAATTCTTCACTTTAATTTATCTTCAAAATTCAATTTTATTTTGTTACTAATTTTCTTTACTTTACTTTAAATATTACTTCTTTTCAGTGTTAGAGAAATAAAGAATTCTTCATTGTTAGAGAATTAAAGATTCTTCTGTGTTAGAGAACTAAAATTGCTGAAAGCATCTGTAACAACCACAAAACTCTTTTAGTCTTTTTACATAAAATTTAAGATACATGTGCTCACTGCACCAACAAGTTAAATGTTGCACAGATCGAAAGGAAAAGTTCCTAAATTTCAATTAAATTTAATTTTTACAATACTTCTTTTCCCAAAAATATTTAAGAATGAATATTGACTGGACTCCAGTTAAAAAGTTCACTTACCCGCAGGTTCGATGACGATTAGCAAGAATTACTCTAAACACTTTTAAAGGCTTTACTCTTTACTACTACTTCCGATCAACTGAGACGGGAGGTACGTTATCCACCTCTCAATTTCGTTATCAAACACTCCCAACTGCGATGCGCGCCTCGCTGATAGTAGCCTCTTTTGTACTGTCCAGTCCTTATCATTCTTCTGGGCCTACTCCTTTCACCGGTAATCCATTTACCCCAGAATTAGTAGTTAATACAATCGGTACAATAGTACAAGCACTGGTGTATCATACTGAGTACCACTAGTCAATGACGTACTATAAATTATTATACAAATACAAGCACTAGGGTCTCATCCTGGGTTCATATTGTTCTGGAATGGATATATACTCGTAAATAAGTCATATATATGAAACATATTTTCCCTTCAACGATAGCAATACATTTCAAGGCGATTACTCTAAAAGACTTCTCATATACAGGGTTAAGAAAATGTCTGGAGACCCCCGACTAATAGTGTAACGGCTCACACGAGAAAAACTAAACTCGCCACACATTTATGTTATGTTATGAGGTACTATTTGGGAATAATTACTGTTTCATTCACAAACCCAAAATGGGGGATTTTGGGGGCAGCTCAAAACTTTTAAATGTAAAGCCCCATCAAGTGACCCGTCATTTTCAAGCCCCTGATAAAAGAAAACAAACAACGAAAACTAGAGGTCTCTATCTTAACCCAGTAAAAAATGACTGCCAATTGAAAATTGTATAAGCCAGAATAAACTACTTATAACATAGGAATAAGTAACTTTTGGGGCAGCTAAAAACTGTCACTTTAAAGCTCTACTCAGTTGATCTCTCATTTGTTAGGTCTTGTCACTTGATGGGGCTTTACATTTAAAATTTTTGAGCTTCCCCGAAATCCCCCATTTTGGGTTTGTGAATGAAGCAGTAATTATGCCCAAAAAGTACCTCATAATATAACATAAATGTGTGGCGAGTTTAGATTTCTCGTGTGAGCCGTTACAATATTAGTAGGGGGTCTCCAGACTTTTTATTAACCCTGTATTTCTAAAAGGTGCACTGAAAAGTATCTGAAAGTGCAAAGAATGCTATGCAATACTTTACAGAGGAAGTGATAAAAACTACTCCGATTCGGTTATTGTCTTGTTCAACAGCTGTTTAGTAAAGGCGTGCAGACGTGCAGACGGAGCCAGTATAGTTCTGATGTGTGTGCCGTGTAGGTGTCAGTCATCCGTCAGTGTCAGACAGGGGTGGCAGTAGAGTTTTATCAGTTCATAAGTATTATTATACATATTTATTTTTGCAAACGAAATTCATAATTAGTTTCATAGAAACAGCAAAGTGCAAGAATAGCAATGGAAATTTCTTTGTTAATCACAGTTAGCAATTCATTGTTGATTACTTAGTAAGTTATATTTAGTAGTGATCTACTTACGAGCTTGCTTTTAAGATCCGTTGGGTTGTCAATAGCAACATAAGAGTATCGCAATTCTTAATCACAATCCTATAACACCAGGCGTACTATACTCATTCTTTCTGTAATGTGGAGAAATTTGGATGCATTTTTAACTACAATAATTCTATCAGCTTATTGGGATGAAATACGTAGGCCTACGTATACTTCGTAAGAACTGAAATACTAATAATTTATTCTCATGGAATTTCTATGTACTCAATATCTTAAAAATATTTGTTTTATTTTTGTTACAGCAAAATTTTAAAAAGATTTCATAGACTCCAGGACATTTTAAATTTTATAGCCACACATATAACGAAATTTTGAATTGTTCTAAGTATAAGCAACCACCACAATGGAAGTAAATGACGTACCAACCTGGCCTACGAAATTAGGCCAGATGTGTATATGACCAGTTTATGTTAGAAGTTTTGAACTTGATATAGAATTCTTAATATTACCTCTTGGTGATAGAGAAAATCTTATGGGATTTAAATGTTATTAATATCTTGAAAACCGTTCAGGATATAGAAAGTTTTCTTATTTTTCTACAGCAAAAAGTTTTGAAAATATTATAGACACCGAACACTTTCAGTTTTGTTGTGTGTGCCTCACACTCAAATAACGAAATTTTGAATTGCTTTAAGTTTCAATGATCATCATAATGGAAGTAAACGACGTACTAAGCCGGCCAACGAAGCAAGGCCAGATTTTTATACGATCGGTTTTTGTACAAAGTTTTGGACTTGGTTCAAAATTATTACTACCAATACTTGGTGGTACAGAAATTCTTATGACATTTAAATGTCACCAATATCTCAATAAACTCTTAAGATTACCAATAAAATTATTTTGTTAATAGTGTTTGAAGTCATAGAGTAGTTGGGTGGAGTCAACATTTACTATGATTAAAGAGTAACTATGAGAGTAAACTATCAAGTAGATATAGGTTACACGTGGTTAGGTAATGTATACAATTTTCGTTACAAAGTATTTAATATACCATTATAGTTTACGGGTAATCTAAATATAAGTGTAATCAATAATAACTGCAATATAAAATAATACCCTTAACATATGGAGCAATGAGTTGTTTGGAATGAGTACCTATTAATTTATTTTAAGTTACTACTACATGTTTTGTTGTATAGCTTGTTTGTAACCTGCTAATACACTGTACTAAGAATAATTTGTCAAATTTGCAAAAGTGAGTGGTAGGCTGCTTGGTAGAGGCTATATCATAGTCTTGTCAATCAAAAAACAAGTATACTCAATCTAAAATTTCTAAATGATAGCTTTTGGATATATTTAAATGAAAAAACAAAGGATAATTGAAATAACAAAATAAACTAATATTGTATACAGTTATATCTCTGGTTACAGTAACAAAATGTTATCTATACAAAATTTTAAAACAAAAGCATGAAATTGATGCTACAGCAAAATAGAGGGAGAATCAGACAACCTTGAAAATTTAAAATGTGTATAACTAAATAATATTAAATATATCCGTACGTTTCGTATAAAATGTTTTTGAGTATTTAAACTTTAGTTTTATCTCAAGCGGTTACAGTTATATACGCTAGAATGACATTCGAATAACTTTTTACTTAATCAAAAGATAGTTGATATTTATTTATATTATAATTCCAGTATGTGATATTTTCTTTAATGGATTCGACAAACAAACCATAAAACCAGTTTTAAGATTCTTTAAAGGAAATTTACTCTACTACTGGGGTGCTTGGTAAAACTGACTGACATTTCATTGCATATAATGTTTCACACTGTATTATATATTGTACTCAAAGTAGAACATTTTATAAGAATTCAACAGTTCAAATCACCACGCCACAGAACTAACTGACAAGCTTCAATAACATCTGGTAATATATAATGAGCGTTACAAGATATACCTGTTGGACATTTAGCGTTTACACATTTGGTGTCACGCCGCAGACTAAACAGTTTTGTGACAGGAAGGTCATCACTGCGGCTAGAGTAGACAAATTCGAATGAACGAGATTAATAATGGAAACTATTGTATGTATGAATGAGTCCAATTGTCGTGAATGAATGACAAATTTTACTTAACATATAAAACTGACAATTGCAATACGATTGCGTACAATGTTTACGCAAATAAAATATTTATTATTATTTTTATTTATTATCACATTGTGCCAAGCACTTTTACTTACATTGCTGTGCTGAATCTGATGTGAAATTCCTATACAAATACAGATCTGCTGTACAGGTACACGCAACAGACGAAAGTACAACATTGTCAGGGAGGCTATCACATTATTTTAAGCACTTTTACACACGCTACTATGCTGCTTTCGTTGTGAAATTTCCATACAAATACTCCTCAACTGTAAGGATACGTGCAGCAGACGAAAGTAAAACATTGTCAGGGAGGCTATCACATTATTCGAAGAAATTTTACACACACTGCTATGCTGCTTTCGTTGTGAAATTCCCATACAAATACTCCTCAACTGTAAGGATACGTGCAGCAGACGAAAGTAAAACATTGTCAGGGAGGCTATCACATTATTCGAAGAAATTTTACACACACTGCTATGCTGCTTTCGTTGTGAAATTCCCATACAAATACTGCTCAGCTGTACCGGTACATGCAGCAGACGAAAGTAAAACATTGTCAGGGAGCCTATCACATTATTCGAAGAAATTTTACACACACTGCTATGCTGCCTTCGTTGTGAAATTCACATACAAATACTGCTCAGCTGTACCGGTACATGCAGCAGACGACAGTAAAACATTGTCAGGGAGGCTATCACATTATTCGAAGAAATTTTACACACACTGCTATGCTGCTTTCGTTGTGAAATTCCCATACAAATACTCCTCAACTGTAAGGATACGTGCAGCAGACGAAAGTAAAACATTGTCAGGGAGCCTATCACATTATTCGAAGAAATTTTACACACACTGCTATGCTGCCTTCGTTGTGAAATTCCCATACAAATACTGCTCAACTGTAAGGATACGTGCAGCAGACGAAAGTAAAACATTGTCAGGGAGGCTATCACATTATTCGAAGAAATTTTACACACACTGCTATGCTGCTTTCGTTGTGAAATTCACATACAAATACTGCTCAGCTGTACCGGTACATGCAGCAGACGACAGTTAAAACATTGTCAGGGAGGCTATCACATTATTCGAAGAACTTTTACACACACTGCTATGCTGCAATTGCTGTGAAGTTTCTATGTCAATACTGTTCAACTGTACTGGTACACGCAGTATACAAAACATAGTGCTGGGTCGGAGAGGGTATCATATTATTCCAAACACTTTTACAAACACTTGTAAGCTGCCTCTGCTAAACAATTTCTGTATCACTATTGGTCTGCCTTACAAGTGTATACGCAGCAGGCGAAAGTAGTGTTGTGTCAGGGAGGCTATCACATTATTCTAAATACTTTCACCCATTCACACACACCGCTCTTCCGCCTGTACTATGAAAATCCTATTTAAATATTGATTAGCCGTACGGGTACACCCAACATAGGAAAGTAGCCTAAGTCATATAAATTGCTGTGAAGTGTTTGTTTGAATATTCTACACCAATATTGGTCTGCTGTACAAGCGTGGACTCAGCAGACGAAAGTAGTGTTATGTCAACGAGGCTATCACATTATGCCAAGCACTTTCACTTACACGGCTGTGCTGCCTCCGCTATACGAGCGCCAACTTGCCTTTGCATATTTACGAATTGTTTATATTATGCTTATTTGGTGTGGCCCATCATGTTTATGGAACTAATAAAATCTACAACATTAAATCCCCATATCAATTATTCAATATGTCTGATCGTATGTATGCAATGTAATTATTCATATTTAATGTATATTTTAAGCTTAGGAATTCAATTCTTAATATAATCAGTTCTATTTTATATGAAAAAGTGGAGAGTCAGTGAAAAACTCACCGACAGAAGTAACTATTTCTTAAAGTGGGCTGTAAATGTATATCTTAAAAAAGTACGTTTGCTAATTATTATTTTTAATTTTATAATAATATGGGAGACTCAATTCTGTAATATAAAATGTTTTATATTGTCTGTTAGTTTTACTTTTGTAATATGTTTTACATTTCATGTATCACAATGATCACTGACAGAAGTCAACAATATTAAAAATATTAAAGTAATCACATTTTTCCACATTTTCATTATCATCGTTTATATTATTTTCTAAAATCAGGTCGGTATCATTTTAAATACATTTTTATGTTTCCGAAATAATTACTCAATTTTCATTTTCATTATACCCAAAAACGAAAATATGGTTGTATAATAACTGAATTAATATATAAAATGTCTGAAATAAATTCTTGATAAATACCTTGTAAACACAGCATCGATTGTTGTTCATCTATTGTTGTTCCATATCTCGTTGTACCTTTGTTTTTATTGTTTGACATTGTCAAATTTATTTTATCCTTTAAACTGTGAATTAATGGTTTTTTTGGTTTCTTCAGCAAAATTTGTGTTAAAATATGTTTTTACTTATATTGTTTAAGTGAGTATAAGGTAAGACTTAATTTAATTAAAGTTATAATTATAATCATAATTTTCTTCCTGGATTAATTTACAGTACGGCTTTGTTAGCTAGAAAAGTTCTAATCAATTTATTTTTAATCTTTTTAAAAATCTCGTCAGGACGACACTTGTAGTGCACTAGAATATTAACCGTACTAAAATTCAGTATATAAACTGATGAGCTTTAAATAGTGCTATTAAATTATACAGTAAGATAATCAATTTTACGTGGGATTCTTTAATAAATGAATTAGTAGTCCGTAGATTGTTTCAAACCAGCATTCTCCTGCAACGATAATCTGGCATTGGAAGTTTTTTAGTGTGTTAAAGTCTACATAGCTACTAATTGAAGAGAATGAATAGATTATATAAATTTTGATAACTTGTAAATTGAAGCTGAGTAACCTAAAAAGAAACCAGAAAAAGTGTCCTAACCAAAAAAAGACTGCAGAAGCTGGGATTGACCCAAACGAATGGATATATCAGACATTTACGTCAGTTATAATATGAGTAAACTTATCTGAAAGTTTGAAATATATAATTGTAAACGCTATTATATTATAGAAGCGTTTCGTTAATTTTCTTATCATATACAATATTTTATGTTATTGTGGTTAATATTCCACATTTAACCTCTAATAATATATTTTTCATTAATGTAAACCTTAGTTAGTTCAGATCTGATGTTTATATAACGGTTTGCATGCGTTTCCGTAAAGCTGTCTTTCTACTTTCATAGCATGTGGAAACCCTAAACATGCGTGACGCGAAACTAAACGAAACTGTTTTTTTCTGTGAAAAACATACGGGGATTTATTCATAGCCCGAAAAAGAAGGAGTCCCTTCAAACAAGGAGCGACAGTAACCTCTCACTAACACGCCTGTATAGCCATCGAACGGAGAATTGGTCTGCATGACACCAAAATGGCCGCGAGATTCTCAACCCTAGCGGCTACAGAGCGAACAAGCGTGACGTTACGTTCCGTGTCACGAAACTTAAGTTTTTATCCCATGCCATACATACATCCATAGCCCGCCAAAAGAAGTAGTCTCTTCAACAATATAAAAATAATAATATACTTTGTTCGGTTATATGTTACACATTTCGACTATTATGTACTGTTCACCAAAATAATGGTTATAGTTTATCAATATTTGATGTATATATATTAACTAGATTAGTGTAATCTGATGAACAGTGTAAGAACTTCAGGTTAGAAACATAGATGGACGTGATTCTACTACTTTCAACTTGATACTAGTTTAAAAATTATCTCCGTGTAATAATTATGACTAACATATTAAAGTCTACATTATGGATATGTATATACATATTAGAATTGGTATTGATTTAGTAAAATGAGTCGATAAAGATCGATCTATTATTGTTTTATAGGATTAGAATGATCTTGATATTTGTAAAGGAATGGTGGTCCTTGAACTTCTCCGCCCAAGAGGCTAGTTCTCTTCACTGCCCTACTGCATAAAAACTCAACATTATTATATCTTCAATAATAACCACAATTTATAGATTTAAAGCTTTAAGGATTATTGGAATGTTATTAGCATATCGTTTTATGAACAACAGCAGCGAGATATCCACAGAAGAAACCAATTACTTTAAGTTGATTAGGCATGTTAAGACTTCACACTGAACGTGTTACAATGTAATATAACCAAACGTGTAGTATTGCGAGACTAGACAGGATGTTAGCGGTTTAATTTTTAATTCAGATCTGTGGTTAATTTGTAATTAAATTGTTAAATAATGTTCATTTTATCTTCATGTTAAACACGCGGATTAAAATGTTTTTGAAATAAAAAAGTGTTTTAGAATTAACAAGAAATGTAATAGCCTGCGGACCCCTGTTGTACTTGTTCATGCCAAGTGTTCACACGCTTTTTAATGTTCACACATCTCGTACCACATTTGTGTATAGCATACTTTAAACAGAAGTACAGGACAACATAGATAATATAAAGAAATGGTAATGACACACTTTGAAGTTCTTTGATGATATCGCTGTCGTGTTTTAGTATAAATACATACTTTTACGATAAAGCCACAAAATATCAATTGTAAGGATGAGTTTGATTTTTATCAAGTTATATACAACGTTTTTACAAACCGATAGAACTGTATTCTTCAAAGTTGTATAAGGCGATAAATGTCCAGACCAACTTTGAACAGACGCTGCTGATGTGATTAAATTATAGTGGATTCAGCATCTTCCAAAGAAACTTCGAATTTATCCTCCGATGTCGTTAGGCTGTCGTAGAAAACACTTGAATTTGAATGATTTGTTTTGAATTGAATTAAATTCACAAGAATTATCAATGCATGAATGTAAATCAATGAATGACTAAAATTAAAGATCGGTTTTGATTATTCTGTATTGATAATTCAGTCAACATACAGAATATTAAATCAACTTACTGATCTGGATTGCAGAATTGAACCTGTCAAAATTAAAGACGAGGGATTACAACTACGGTCTTGCTACAGTTGACCAGTTGGTAAAGGGGACTCGTATATGGTAATTTAAAACGTCTTAGTAAATTTTCACCAATCATGATTCTCAGATGGTATATCCAATCTCCATTCGTAAACGTAATTTCATACAGATATATTTTACGGTTTTTTTACATTGCTAAGGTTTCACATGGATTCTAAAGGAGAATAGTTCTATGTCACCTATTGAGCACAGTAGTAAAAAGTAAAACATGTATTTAAAAGTGGACATTTTTATGTCATATTTGTTTATTTAAAGTTTCATTATGGCGCCTGGTGGTACTTTATGTCAATTTCTGAAATATATTTTGCAATAATAGGCTATTAAATTGAATTATTTGGTTTATGGAGGGCTTTTGCGTTCACAAATAATGTTCACAAGGCCCATACGGATAAAAAAACTAAAATTCTATTAATAATTTATTATGTTATAAAACTTTCATAACGTAAGTTTTCATGATGGTAAGTTATTATAAACTTTATAATGACTATAAGTTCCAGCTAGTAAATAGTTGTTATGATTAAAATTTGTAAGAACTAACCATAAAAACAAATTAACTACTTAGTTCTTGCTATGATTTCGCTATTCAAAACGGACTCTCAGAAAAAGCTCTAACGCTTAGATGTATCCGCTTGGAAACGTTTCAACACTAGCTGTAACGGAACTAAACTCAACATTTCCATTAAATCAATTCAACCAACTATAACTGTTATATTTGTAACATTGGAATTTTAAAGGGTTGGTGTGTTGATGCATGATGTGAACTCCGACATTGATCGTTTAAAAGAGCTCTTCTTGAGTCAAGAACAAACTGAATCACTAGCTGTAATGGGTTATAGCCTAGTAAAATAGGAATGTTAAAAGCTGTTGTGAACACCGACATTTATCGATTAACAGAGCGCTTCTTGAGTCAAGAGCAAACTGAATCACTAGCTGTAACTGGTTATAGCCTAGTAAAATAGGAATGTTAAAAGCTGTTGTGAACACCGACATTTATCGATTAACAGAGCGCTTCTTGAGTCAAGAGCAAACTGAATCACTAGCTGTAACTGGTTATAGCCTAGTAAAATAGAAATGTTAAAAGCTGTTGTGAACTCCGACATTTATCGATTAACAGAGCGCTTCTTGAGTCAAGAGCAAACTGAATCACTAGCTGTAACTGGTTATAGCCTAGTAAAATAGGAATGTTAAAAGCTGTTGTGAACACCGACATTTATCGATTAACAGAGCGCTTCTTGAGTCAAGAGCAAACTGAATCACTAGCTGTAACTGGTTATAGCCTAGTAAAATAGAAATGTTAAAAGCTGTTGTGAACTCCGACATTTATCGATTAACAGAGCGCTTCTTGAGTCAAGAGCAAACTGAATCACTAGCTGTAACTGGTTATAGCCTAGTAAAATAGGAATGTTAAAAGCTGTTGTGAACTCCGACATTTATCGATTAACAGAGCGCTTCTTGAGTGAAGAGCAAACTGAATCACTAGCTGTAACTGGTTATAACCTAGTAAAATAGGAATGTTAAAAGCTGTTGTGAACACCGACATTTATCGATTAACAGAGCGCTTCTTGAGTCAAGAGCAAACTGAATCACTAGCTGTAACTGGTTATAGCCTAGTAAAATAGAAATGTTAAAAGCTGTTGTGAACTCCGACATTTATCGATTAACAGAGCGCTTCTTGAGTGAAGAGCAAACTGAATCACTAGCTGTAACTGGTTATAGCCTAGTAAAATAGGAATGTTAAAAGCTGTTGTGATCACCGACATTTATCGATTAACAGAGCGCTTCTTGAGTGAAGAGCAAACTGAATCACTAGCTGTAACTGGTTATAGCCTAGTAAAATAGGAATGTTAAATGCTGTTGTGAACTCCGTCATTTATCGATTAACAGAGCGCTTCTTGAGTCAAGAGCAATCTGAATCACTAGCTGTAACTGGTTATAGCCTAGTTAAATAGGAATGTTAAATACTGTTGTGAACTCCGTCATTTATCGATTAACAGAGCGCTTCTTGAGTCTATGTTTTAGTCCATAAAAATTTTTTATGAACTTCAACGATCTGTTATCCACGTTATTGTTCTAACATTATTTCAATCCTTTCTGATAGTACGAGTGGAATGTGTGCATTGGCGTCAGAAGGGAGAGAATCAGGTCAGATACAGTGAAAATAGGAGTATTCTAAAGATCAATGTTGGGTACTCTCCTACATCTCATTGTTACAAGTAATTTGTTTGCTTTACTTGAGTATATTGTGAAGAGTATAGAATATTACGTCATCTTTATGTTGGTGATATAAAATTATCACCTCACCGTGTAAAATCCAACATCTGAAAAATAGTTTTTATTACTTTATAAAGTGCAATCGTGGTTTGTGTCGAATACATTATTATTATATTCATCCAAAACAGAGATCATATAACTTTTATAGAAACAGGACCATCTTATCAAATACATTTTATGAGAAATAAATCAAACTGACTGAAGTAAAACTTTTAGGCATACTCATATGTTTGAATTTTGAGTTCAGATCAATTCATTACCAAATTGATCTGAACAGCACTTCTTGAGGGGATTCTTAAGTTGGTCTATAATTTAACTAAATTTGTTACGCAATTTCCGATTTGTTGTTGAAAATATTCTCAAGACTGCGTCTTTGAGTAGTGTATTGATGCCACGGAGGTAATGTTGCCATAATGACTTTAATACAGTCTTTATTCTGCAAAGGAGGACCCCTAGGATTGCCTGGAGCCTGAGTTGGAGTAACAGTTTCCAGCTCTTGCTATGTATGTTTATCAGACTCATATATTGGGCTTCTGGTACCAAAATCTTTTCCGTTCCTCTAATACATAATTATCCGAACCTTATCCGTGGTCACTACAGAGAAACCTAGCCCATGTTTGTTTAGGAAGTTACTATATTTCTATGGTTCAAAAATATTTAACTTAAGAGCGTATCGTAAGAATAATGTGATTGGTTAGACCTAATTACAGTCTAGATGAGGATGCCAACATCATTTTTTTTAAATTTATCAAAAACCATTTAGGTGAGACAAACAATTAATTATCATAGAAATCGTTATTTTTAAATTTTATTGCGATTATTCATTATATTTTGACGTGCACATAAAACTACATTGTTATAATTATGTATATATATATATATACAAAATCATATATATATATACGATTTGGTTTTATATACCATACTTGACAACAGAATTTATAAAACGTGTGTGATCTTAGTTTTAAAATTTTTATGGATATCTAGCTAAACAAATACCTTTAGCGGAAAATAATAAAAAACTGTACTAAAATATCTTACCCCGAATCTCTTTAATAGAATGCATATTAATAAACTAGATGTAAGACAATCTAAGAATATGAAATCCTTTGTGATAATACGGAAGAAAGGCTTTTTAGTACACAGATTAGGATATAACATAACGAAATATTAAGAAGGCTTCGTTTTTTAATTTTTATTTTAGTTTTGTTATGGAGCACGAAGTGTATAAATAAGTAAGAAAGTATAATTATAGAAAGAACTGCTATGACGTATATGTTATAGAAATTTTAAATATAGTACTGTCAAAGTGGCAATATCATGGTGAAAAATATAGTGATGTATTAGGCTAATATAATTTAAACGTTTTGAAAATGTTTCCTTCTCCATAGCCTCGGCACTAGTAAGGTTGCTAGTTAGATTCAGAACGAAATTAAGGTTAAGTAACCATATTTTATTTATGAATTACTAATTGTTTCATTATATTTAGTAGCCTTATCAATTAGCTAGTGTATATTTGTGTAAGTTCGTCACGATATTCATGCCATTTATTGGAACTGATTTTGTTCTGAAGTCTATAATGAGAGCAAACAATCAATAGCCATTCATTCCAGAAGTCTGTAGAAGTTCTCGAGACTGGTCTATTGTTACCAGCACGTCCGCAGTTATAAGTGGGGTGAGGTTAGCTGTTCAAGCGCTTTGTCCACTGTTCATCCAACTTTGTACTGACAAAATTATACGTTAAATTAATCCAGTGGTGGAGTAAAATAACGTAAATGTTAGAATTCATCTTTCAATTTAAACACATTTTATACATTTTTATTATTTTGTGTCTTGATATTAAAATATTTTAATTACGAAATTATGTTTAGACTATAATTTATTATGTATAATTTTTATTCAAAATCGATGTGTGGCCATTTTTTCATATTGGCACTCACGTAAAATGTATATGTAACTTCATCGAAGATACCGTCAGAATACCTCCATGTATTTTATGGAACATAAGCAGGTAAGAATGCTTACATTAGTTCCTGAGATACATTCAAAATTTAAATATAAATATCATCTAAAATAACATAAAAAGATCTATAAAATCATATAATAAATGTTTTAGGAGTTGTATATATATATATATATATATATATATATATATATATATATATATATATTGCTGTTAAGAGATATTTTTTTGCAAAACCTTCAATTTTGTTATCTAGATATTTACTTACTCGGTGCCCAACTTTGATTACAGAAAAGTCGAATTTGTGTTGTCACTATGAAGCTTACTCTATGCTTTCAAGAGTATGAACAAATACAAATTGTAAATATTGGTTAAGTTAATTAATGATATGATTGTGTTATCATAAAGTAATTTTTACACAGAACAGCTCATTACAATTTACAAGTTCCTTCAATAATATTTTGCAACTTTTGAGATCAATATGGGACTTTTTGCTACTTTGGAGACCAGTGAGGCTTATTCCGGAGGGTTTTTCGAAATAAAAATATGCCTTTATTCATACCAGTAGCCCTGAGAATGTAGATGAACAATTTCAATTCAATTCAACAAATCTGCACTCCTGCATCTAGACTACATGCTATCTTAGGGCAGAAACAAAAAACAAATAATGCAGTTAAATAATATTTCATCCATATTCAGCCAATTCAATCTACTAATACCACTTAGTTTTGTACGTTGAAAACGACGCAGCATCTGCTTCCTAATAATTGCCACCTCACGACAGAACCACCGTCACGTGTTACTCTTCAGAGACATTACACCCAGCTGCTGCTGCCACTTTAATCTACTACACACCCTCAATTGAGTACGTTGTAAACGGCACAGTGTCTGCTTCATAATAATTGCCATCTCACGACAGAACCACCGTCACGTGTTACTCTTCAGAGACATTACACCCAGCTGCTGCCACTTTAATCTACTACACACCCTCAATTGAGTACGTTGTAAACGGCACAGTGTCTGCTTCATAATAATTGCCATCTCACGACAGAACCACCGTCACGTGTTACTCTTCAGAGACATTACACCCAGCTGCTGCCACTTTAATCTACTACACACCCTCAATTGAGTACGTTGTAAACGGCACAGTGTCTGCTTCATAATAATTGCCATCTCACGACAGAACCACCGTCACGTGTTACTCTTCAGAGACATTACACCCAGCTGCTGCCACTTTAATCTACTACACACCCTCAATTGAGTACGTTGTAAACGGCACAGTGTCTGCTTCCTAATAATTGCCATCTCACGACAGAACCACCGTCACGTGTTACTCTTCAGAGACATTACACCCAGCTGCTGCCACTTTAATCTACTACACATCCTCAATTGAGTACGTTGTAATCGGCACAGTGTCTGCTTTCTAATAATTACTATCTCACTACAGAACAATCTCACGTCTTGTTTTATGATGTATTTGACCTAGCTATAGCAATTTAATTTGATAGGTATTACATTACATATAGAGGAAATTTAATAGTGATTCTAGTGGAATAATGATTGTAGAAGATGCTTTCTAAATCAGTGTTTTTTCTAAATGCGATTTAAATTATTTATAGATTTAAAACCAGCCGAGAGCCGATGGCCGAGCGGTCTAAGTCGTTGGACTTTGGGTCTGAGTTAGAGATAACGCAGGTTCAAATCCTGTCTGTGACCATTGCACTTTTTGTCAGTACCATTGACCTTGTACTGTATCGACTCTCCCCTTTATTCGGTTTGATATGATCCTCGCACAGGCCAGTGGCCAATGAGGGCGGACAGAATAAGGCTTAAAAGGGGATCGGCCTCTCCTTAAAAAAAAAATATATATGTCACTTACACAAATATTGACAAGTTTAATATACTTAGGTTTTAACTTCTAAACTTTTGTAGAGTTTTCAAAAAAGTTTAGAAGGATATGTTTTAAGCAGATAAACTAATAATGAGTATTGAATCGTTTTGAGCTATTTTATTTATCACAGAAGGAAATTGATAGTTACTTTGTTCTCTACTATTTAATGCCGTCAAACCTTATTTACAATTACCATACTACTTAGTGATCCTATAATTACATTACGTAGACGGTTAAGTTCACGTCATGAACGTTACAAGAACTAATTCTCGTCTTCTCTGTTGCCACTCAAGTCCCATTGTAAGTAGCTTAGAAAGCACTCCAATGCTGACTTTTAATGACGTTGCTTATATTATATTCTCCATTAATATAAAGGAATGTGGATGTTCTAGTTTCCTAACTTTTCAAATTAACTGCTCCAAATTTTATTGGAACTTTTTTTAACAACTGATATTGCAACTTTTCACAATTTAAAACACCATAAAATAAGAAATAAAGTAGTTTTGTGGCCTTAAACACAATTTATATATATATATATATATATATATATATATATATATATATATATATATATATATATATATATATATATAGCATAGTTTCATCTAGCTTTCATAAGTTTAAAAAAGAAGAAATAAATGAGACTCTATTCAATGAGTCATAACATCGAAAGGAATGCGTCATTTTCATTTGCAAGTTAGGCAGAGTTAGAATATTTATATGTGATGGATTGTGAAAATGATGGGTAATAATTAAAATTTCCGTAGTGTTTTTTTTATATGTCCTTTGAATCTATGTTTTTGTTTAGAGAAAACCGTTCTCCTCAGTGTATGTATGGGATAAATTATCCTAAAATATTTCAACGTATGAAGATTTTGTCACATGTTTTTATGGCAAGAATAGAGCATGAAAATTTCCATCAGACGAATGAAAAATAACATTATGTCAAGCAAACTTACACTATAACCACAATATAAGGATCCTTGGGCTAGTATGTTCTGAAATTACGATTTAGAGCTTAAATGCCCTAAAATAGACATGAATAAATCAATATAAAATATTTTCATCAGTTGACTACAGTTTTATCAATAATTCACCATTTGATTCCCGTTTTTATTGTTAGTTTTTTTTTTTCAGCATAAAAATATTTCTGAATTTTATACATTTTGTATATCATCTAATGCGATGTTAAGGTCTTAATATAGTTCTGGTACCAACCTGAATTTGTCAAGAAAACTTTGTGTGTGCCTTGATAGATTCATCCTGAAGATGTGCAATAAAATTTCACTCCTATTTACGTAAGGTTTCTGTAATTATCACTGGATGATTGTAACTTTAAATACAAATTTGCTATAAGCATAGTTATAAATAAACATAAATTTGCCCTTGTATGAAATAAAACAAAGATGCGTAGCTGACGACTAATTGATGTAAACTATTAGCACCAATGAACTTTATGCATAATTATTTATGTACTTTCATGTACAAATATCACCGCTATTGTATCTTCATTGTAACTTAGAAGTCGTAGTCAAACTTCCTTTCGCAATTATATGAAAAGTAACTATGACAGAGCTATATAACAAAGTTAAATAATTAGCAATTCTAGTTTCTTTTCAGTAGACTACACACGCTGGACGACACGTAAATTTTGCAACAATTGAATTTGTGCGCCTGCTCAAGGTGGATCCTTTTGTCAGGCTAATTCTAAAAAACTGTCAACAGTGTGACCATTTTAGAGAGGGTTTAATGGGTTACTAGATACCTAAACAGTACGTGGTGCGCATGCGCAAAAGTACAACACGTTGTTTAATAAGTTTAAATTAGTTTTTATGCTGTGGAATAATTTCGAAATTTTGTTCATGATGTGCATTATGGTTCTATTAGGATTGTGGACACTTTAAATAATGAAATATTAGTAATAAGACGGATATTGACAGTATGCATTGCGTTCTGCATGTAACCTCACTATCAAGCTAACCAGAACTGTAGAGCTGTATAAACACGTGGCTTCGCTTTGTTTTTGTACAGAACATGTAACCTATGTATTGTTGCCTTGTAGTTGTAAGGTACTCGTAGACCAGTGGATAAATGCACTTACAAAGGAATACCAATCACTATTGTTTCCACTGATCGATTCCCACCATCGTGCACATTTTTTTCTACATTATAAAAGACTATTTTAATAAATATAACCAGTAAATATATCGAATTTGAGTTGTATTATTCGTGAGTTTTCCATGTTGTTACTTTTCTTATTATCTGTTATTTTATTTAATATTTGTATTGTAAAACTGTCATGATGTATTGTTAATTAATGTTTACTAATATATTTCTTTATTCGATAAATCATGCAAAAGAGTTTGGCATATGGTCAAGAAAATAACTGTCTACACTTATGAAACTAAAAGAAAGAAACCATGTATTTTGTACCATAATTAAAAATTCAGACAACATCACAAAAAACAAAACAAAAAAAAAACGAAGACATATCGGGTGTATCACGAGTTACTCATAATCTTCTCTTATGTAAGCGAACAAATCTTTAGTCTCCTTTTTATAAATTACTTAAAACATAGTTAATTAATAATTTTGTTTTTGAATATTTTATATTTATTTTTACAGCAATTCTATTTATTTTTGTTTTTGTAACTAAGCTACAACAAAATGTTAAATATCAGTGGGGTATATTACAAGGGACTCATTCCAAAGACATACGTTGTTACTTACTTTAGGAATTAATTTCTAAGTATTATTTTATAAAGTATTGCAGCAACCTAATAAGTTGATTGTAGTAAATTGTATTACACCTAAGAAAACGCATGTAAACTAAACGTAAATGCTTTTTATGGAAGAAATGAATACTTTTTGACTTTGAATCGATCAGCCATAAGGATCTGAAGCAGTCGTCGTGAAGGATCTGAAGCCGAAGAAGTCCAGGAACATCAACGGAATGTAAATGTGGGTAATTATGCGCTGATTCAAGCAGATCTTGTCGCCACTTACTAAATTGATCAATCTATCCCTCGCTCAAGCGTTTTCCATTGCGCTTTCAATACAGCAAAAGTGGTTCTGATTTTCGAAAAGGATGATTCTTGAATGCAAGTCACTATCGTCCTGTTTCCATTCTTCCTGAATCCATCAAGTTTCTGGGAATGCACCTGTACCCGAGACTGATCTGGAGTGATCACATAGACAATATTTACTTTAAAGTTGCTTTAGGCATTTATGTCTTATGCAATCTACCAAAACTCAACTCGTTTTAGAGTACAAATCTCTAAAACTCTTATAGACAATTTAGAACAGTAAAGAAAGCTACCAGAACCATTTCGAAATTAAAACTCAGATAGTAGTATAATGTTGCATTCGGGGAGCCTGAATTGGTGCCCTTACCCAGCCTCTATATTCTAGACGTCACCCTGCACTGACGATTTAAATACGAACTGGTTCAGGGCAAGAACAACTACAGAACTGAACAGCATAAAATGACTCTATTTGAACACTTGCCGTCTCAAGTTGGAGTGAAGGTAATTAATAACCTCCCTGAGGATCTAATCAATGAAACCAAACAATTCAAATCTCGATTAAGACAATTTTTGTTTCTAAAGGAGTTTTACTCTTTTGATGAGTTTACGATAAGCCGCTGGGATGTAAATTACCATTTTATCATTATTTTATTTATCCTTTTTTGATATCTTAAATATGCAAAATACAAATGTATTGTTAGGTTGTCTTACCAACGTTACAGAACCGAATGCCAAAGTTTTTTTCGCCAAGTTTTATTGTAATAAAGAATTAATATTATTACAAAATAATATAATTTCAGTGTCTTGTCACTGTTTGACAATGAACATATTTTGCAATAATTGAATTTGTGTGGCTGCACAATGGGGTTTCCTTTGTCGAGGCAACATTAAAAACTGTCAACAATGTTACTACTCTAGACGTGGTACAATGTGTCCCTAAAATGTATTATACAAAAGTAAAATAATCGCAGATTCCAGTTTCTGGTCAGTACAGGACGACGGCTGAGGGACATGTTCGCAACAATTTAATTCGTGCTGCTTAATGTGGTTCCTTTGTAGAGCCAACATTAAAAAAAGCGTTCAATAGTGTGGCTACTCTAGACAGGGTACAGTGTGTTGCTAAACGTTTTATGCCAAAGCAGAATGATTACCAATTTTATTTTCTCGTCAGTACAGGATGACGGATTAGGCAAATTTTCGCTATAGTTTAATTTGTGCTGCTCAATGTGGTTCCTTTTTAGAGGCAACATTAAAAAACGTTCAATAGTGTGGCTACTCTAGACAGGGTATAATGCGTTGCTAAACGTTTTATGCCAAAGCAGAATAATTGCCAATTTTAGTTCCTCGTCAGTACAGGACGACGGATGGCGGACATATTTCCCAACAATTGAATTTGTGCGGCTGCACAAAGTAGATCCCTTTGTCGGGCCAGCTTTAAAAGCCGTCGACAATGTTACCACTCGAGACAGGGTACAATGTGTTGCTAAACGAATTGCTTCAACCAGGGTTGTTTACTTTCTGAACCTCTCCGCTTTGGTTACAGATTTAGTGCAGTGAAAACCATAAGAGTCTGTTATTTCATGAAACTTGCAATTCCTTATTTTAAGTTTGAAATTATCTCTTTTAGAATATAAATAGAAAATCTAATATACTCTACTGTATACATTGTATGTTATTAATCCAAACTCCTTACATGTTACAAAGTACAAAACGAATAAAAATTATAATTGTTATTCAGAAAGGTGTATTTTGATGTAGATAATTTTACCTTAATATAAAATCCAAGCCCACTATGATTTATCTCTAAACATATTAGTAATTAAAGTCTTTCAGTAAAAGTAGTAAATAATTGATATCGATATAAAATGAGATATAAAGTACCCCTGACATTTTTAATTCTTTATTTAGTTAAATATTTATATTTACATAACAATACCTTTTATTTGCATAACAAAACATTGTAAACAGCAAATCATATTTTGTCATTGTATAATAAACTAGACCTGCTTATTAGAGGTAAAATAAATATTCGTACATTGTTGATAGGACTTTAAAATTTTTTTAAGTATCTCATAATTGGTAGATCGGGTTGAGCCAAAGTATATGGGTGAAGTCTGTTCACTCAAGAAATAACCGATCAAAATGTCCATAGTGATCAATGATCAGTTTTTGAAAGTATAGTTACGGATAGTAAAGAATTAGTTGTTTATTCTACGGATTCGAAAAGTCCGAGTTCAACTAAACTAATTACTAATCATATATGGTTCAAAGACACTTACATAAAACATAAAAACACTTACATAAACTAATATAAACTTAAATATACAATGAAAGAAAGATTCTTCTACGATGTTTGTAATCTATAAATATATTTTTAAATTCACTTGCAGATACGGATTAGATGTAAAGACTGTCACAACATTGATGCAGAACAGTTTGTTACCAAGGAAAGCTTTATACAACATTGTAATTAAAGCTTAAGTAATAACTATGCGATACAGTAGTTAAGTCTCTTACTACTGATAACCAATGATCAATGTCTGAGACTGCAAAGTTTATTTATTCAACTTGGTAATTTATTTCTATCTAGATACGAATTGCCAAGTTATATTATTTAAGGAAATTTATTACACTGATAACAAAGGCAGGGTGGTTGAGTTTCACAAGTGGATTGATTCAGGTGTGTAATTTGTTCATAACTACATCAGTTACTATGTGAATAAGTCTCTTACTCCGATAGATGAATGTCAAAGTCACGATACGAGGAATCTCTTACTATTGGTACAATCCAAGCCCATAATTTGCTGAGTCTGAATAGAATTCTCGGAATATTAAAGGCCTATTGTTAGCTATAAATACCAGTCATATCGCCCTTGTAGTGCCTTACTGGTATGCGATGGTAATTGGAGCAATACTGCTCCATTGTTAGGTCCCTTGATTATTGACAGTTACGTTCTGTATTACCGTAAGATATAGCAGAGCTTAGTTTCCTTATTTGGCTCGTAAATAATGTATAGTTAAACAGTGTTCTTAGAGCATTAAAATTTGTTAAGTATTTCTTATTTTAATATTATTTATCAGAAAGTTTTAAGATTAAATGTTTATTAAACATAGTAGGCTATAAGCTGTCAAATTGTGACCAATGCTAATAAAGTGCATATACTCTTGCTTCATCTTACACCTGATGATAGTCAGTAAATTACTGATCATAGAAGGAAAGACAATAAGTGGAAAACCCCAACTATCGGATGTCGTTCGAGGTAATTAAAAATCGTTAACTCTAGCGCTGGCGTATGAGGGAGGGTTGAACGGCCTTTTTTTAAGCTCATATCTCAGTAGGGATCGGTTCCACAGAAAATTTACACGTGTACAAAATTAAAGCTGACGCAGTTCTGAACACCTTTTTTTTATATTGTTTTCGTATATATTACTGTTAATGCCATATGAGCTCTAGGTAATTAATAAATTTCGAAAAAACCCTTTAAAGAGAACACATTTTTTCGCCAAAGTTCTGTCTTTAATGCCTCAAGTATTGATTTGCATTCTACATTTTCAAAAAGGTTGTTGATAATGAAATATATTTCAGTAACTTTTGATTTATTTTAATTTAATTTAAAGTTAGATTTAAATACTTTTACTGAATTAAAAAAGTTTGCGTTGTAATCAGCTCTTAGTAAACGTGTATTTGTGTACACAAGTAAAAAACAAATGCCGATATCTGCAGCGTGCATTACTGAAGTATCTAAAATTTAAATACTCCCAACAATTAATGATAGACATATTCTTTAACTCTATGGCAAAGGTCTGATACCCATTATATCATCCCTCCAACTACCTTATGGATATAAACAAGCTGTTATCTGTGCTAATTTCATATACAACAGTGGCTAGGAAATATCAGCCTACACCCAGAGAAATGGAATTTTATTTCCAATGAAAAGGACAACCTCTTTCCTATTCAGCCGCATGATGGAGCAAGTGGCGAGGATGCCTTCAGTCTGAGTGGCGACCTTGCAGCAACATTCACAACAATTCGTACACTTACACCTACATACAATATTATCTAAGTAAAGAATGCACCCATACCAACACATAAACCGACACACACTCACACACACAAAACGCTGCTCAAATCACGAAAACCTACAGACAGACAAAGTCATTTTTTTTTTCTTTTTTAGTTTTTTTCTTGACACATTTAAACTTTTACGGCCAAAATTAGGGACATATGATCAGCACCTAAAAAAGAATATTTTTCCTATCATTATTTTGTAGTCTATTAATTATATAATGAGTAAGCTACTATATTATTTATTTAATTATTATGCTCGACTTATAATATTTTGTCAATGTAGAAGATGTACCTCTGCACAGGCTTGCCTTTAGAGGTATATTATATTTCCCAAAATATAAAAAAAAGATGAATTATTTAGAGCTGGGGGAGAGTATTTTAAAGTATGTTAGTTAACCAAAACGTGTTTTTTTTATTTTTTATTTTAATTTTAGTACATTCTAGGAAAACAGTTAAGTTAAACTTTTAGATTATATTGATGTCTATGTAAATATTAATATTTTAATTTTGTGAGCTTCAATTATCTTAGTGTAAATCTTATAGCATATTTTTTTCTGGTCGACACCCTGGCAGGTCAAGGACTTTATTGTATACATATCTGTTATTGTTTATTATGTATTAACTATGTTTTATTTTTGGGAAATAAATATTTTCTTTCTTTCTTTATTAAAGCCTAAATTCCAGCAGCTCTGGATGACATTTACAATCTAATACTCTGCAAGTGCATTGGTATCTGCAGCACTACACATTGCAGATGCTACACAAACACCAACCAGATGGGATGCTTAGGAGATTCAGGACCAAGTCCCTCTTGTTCAGAACCTATAAGATGATAAACGAACGCATTGGTTGTTCAGGGTGTAAGTATTTCTAAGAAATGGTTTTTTTACGTATTTATCACTTGATAGCACCATTGAACTCTTTTTTACTTATTTAAAAAAACATTGGTTTACTAGTTTTAATAAAAATAAAATAAGTTTGAAATAAGAAATACGTTTTATTCAACAATTACTGTTCAATTACCCAACCCCTACAAGTACTATATTGTAACAAGGAATTGAAAGTATACGGGAAGTTTACTAAGTGTTGAATTCCAACCAAAATCACCATTTTAGATAAATACTTTTAAATTCTCAATCTGAATAACTGCATATAAATTACTAAAACAAAACTTATGCTGAAGTAAATTTTGATTCTATACAACACTCGTTTTAAAAATGTTCTAAGGAATGATGACTTGTGGCTCTGGAGACAGAAGTTTTTCAAAAAATGTGGTTCCATAATTGGTGTTTTAGAAAATTAATAATTTACGAAAGATTATACACCATTACGGTAACAAACAGAAAGAAATATGTAACACATTTTATCACCTCTAATTTTGTAAAACGTTTAATTTTTCTGTAGGACCAAACCCCTAATGTGATATAAGCGAAAAACGAAATAAAAAGATCTATGAATGCACCTCCCCCGTCAACCACCACCCATAGGGTGAAGCACTTTCAGTACGCTCTACACTCCTGTACTCTGACCAACGTCCTATTGTTGACATTTCCGCTGATTGAATTTCCTTATAGACCCCTCATTTTTCTATTCGATGATTGGACAATGAATACAGATTCTTCTCGATAAACGTTATTATTTCTCTTTCCTGCTGACCTTGTGAAAATCTCATCAAGGATAAGTCAATCAGATATATTTTTAAAATCTCTGTCTATTTAAGAAATTAATTATGTATACAAACATATGTTTAGGTTTGGGAAAGAACAGGATTGGTTAGAAAAGGCTTTGGATTGTTTAGATAAAAGATAACTATCAATTCCCGTAAGATAATGATTGATGTTTCCTGAAAAAATTTTCTTTCTCTGTACATGTGTATTTACTACACAAAGCTAATAGCTTCGATTTATTGATATCTTCCTTTATTTTTACGCAATAGCTTTCATGTTTGCTTCAATGTTGGCCATTACGTTCTATGAGCTTTTGAATGATGATGTCGTAGAAGTCTGCCAACTGTGAGGATAATCTTGAACGGTTTTGTTCACCTCGTTATCAGTGTTGAAGCGTTTACCGCCAAGAAACAAGAGAAGCAAGTGAGCATCGCTCGGGGCCAAATCCGGGCTGCACGGCTGATGGTCAATCTTTTCCCAACTAAATAATCTAATGATATTTTGGGTTGGGAAGGCAGAGTGGGGTCTGGCGTTGACATCTAACAAAAGAAATCTAAAGGTCAATAGGCTAGATACGTTTTTCTATATTAGACGTCGAAGTTTAGTTTGAGCATCACAATAAGTGGCTCCATTTGTTGCACTTTCTCATTCCATAAACTCGACTAACAATATTCCACGTCAATCCTAAAACACGGTCGCCTAACCTTGCGTGTTAAGACTGATTGATTGGCATTGCCTGTAACCGGTGACATTGTGTGACGCCATTCCATTGACCGACGTTTCGTTTCTCCCAAGAGAAACTTAAGTTCGTCACCTGTGACAGTGTCCACTAAAAGTGTATCACCTTCCTCCATGATATCAGACCTAAACCCCAAGAGCACGACCCATTCTTCTCGTTTTTTGTTCCTCAGTAAGCAGTGTGGGAACGCAACGTTAGCGCAATTTACAACATTTCAAATATTTAGAGATAATTTTGCCTAAAGTTATTTTATTTATGGTCGGAAATTCCAATGTCATGAAATGGTTAAGTAAATCGCGGATCTTTACAAGTCTTTTCATCAAAGACATCGCCAAATCTTCCGTGATCACTATGATGGCCGGTCATATCGCAGTTTATCATGGACATTTTCCATCTTTGAAAACTATCATCCTCTTCCGAAATTTGCTGTCACACACCGCGCTATAGTTGTACAATTCACTTCTGTCTATGAATATACGCTGGTGGAATGTTCCTTGCTGTCAAAAACCAGATAACCAATCGTATTTCGCAGGTGGTAGCTTGATCAATGGGTTTAAAAAATCTTTAGTTCGTACAGTAACAGAAATCTAAATGATTTCACTGTAAATGGCGTCGGTGCGCATGCGCTGTTCGCTCCCCGATTGAATCGTTAGCGTGAAACAGATATTACTTTCCGGATGACGCTAATATTTTGTCATAGTAGAAAAAGTGAATAAAAATAAGCTTAGTTATAATATAATGTTGGGCTGGTATGTGTTATAATATTAAAAAAAAACAAGTAATGTACCCCATTATTATTCTATTATATCATAATTTTGAATTAAGTCAGAAAGTAATTACCAAAAGAGTAATATATAATAGAATGCACTTAAATTCGTATATCATTAGACATTATATTATTATTATTATATTTATGTATAAGAAAGTATACACTGCACATAATAATGTGCACAAAAGTACTCAATCCTACCCAGTTTATTCCTTAAGATATTTTACAACAAATGACTAACACGTTTAAATTACGAAAATTGTAAAAGGGTGAACTATTATGGATGGTGACAAAAGAAAAAAATTGATTCAACGACTATTTAAGTAACTGTTAGTAGTCTAAGTTAATTTAGTTTATTATCATATTCCGCCTCATAGATACAAATAACTAAATATTTATTTGTAACAAAGAAAAAATGTTTCCATAAATAATGGTCATATACGTGTATGTTACAAAGAAATAAGTACATTTATTTCTTACGAAATACATAATTCATTAGCCCAGTAATATTTGTATTTTATTAACAAATTAAGGATATACAAATAATTTTATAACACATTCACACAACATAACGGATTCTCACTTTTGCTTTAAAATATTTATCACGCTTGGTTAAAAAGAGAATTAAAAATTTTACCGATTTCGTAGACTACTTAAAAAATACTAAACGTATTTTGAAAAATATAAGATAAGAGTTTCATTTAAATATATTATGTTTACTTTTAATATTAGTGAACATATTAAAAGTTGACGAAAAGCCAAATGTATTGTAAAAATAATTTATATCTAACTTAGTATTTACTTTTTTATAAGAAATATTTTAAATACAAGAAAATAATATTTTTGTACAGACAATTTTAAATACAGTAACAAATATTTAAGAAAGAAAATCCAAACAAAAAGTACACACAAGTCTAAAATTTAGTTCCAACTAACGTCCTCTACCAGCAGCTACTCATCATAGCTATATGCTTGACATAATCCAGATGATTGTCCGTACATCACTCCAAGTAATCCCATGTTGACAGCAGATTTACAGCTAAAAATCACATGCTCTACCAGTGATATTAGTCTAGACATGTATTTGACCCTCAAAATTTAAACTATTCTCATGCCAACAGCAGATTCTCACCGTTCATTAACATAGCTCTATGTAACATAATCCAGACGATTGTCCGTACATCACTCCAAGTAATCCCATGTTGACAGCAGATTTACAGCTAAAAATCACATGCTCTACCAGTGATATTAGTCTAGACATGTATTTGACCCTCAAAATTTAAATTATTCTTATGCCAACAGCAGATTCTCACCGTTCATTAACATAGCTCTATGTAACATAATCCAGACGAATTTCCGTACATCACTCAAAGTAATCCCATGGTGACAGCAGATTTACAGCTAACAATCACATGCTCTACCAGTCATATTAGTCTAGACACGTATTTGACCCTCAAAATTTAAATTATTCTTATGCCAACAGCAGATTCTCACCGTTCATTAACATAGCTCTATGTAACATAATCCAGATGATTGTCCGTACATCACTCCAAGTAATCCCATGTTGACAGCAGCTGATTTACAGCTAACAATCACATGCCCTAACAGTGATATTAATCTAGACATGTATTTGACCCTCAATATTTAAGCTATTCTCATGCAAACAGCAGATTCACATCATTCATTGACATAGCTCTATGTAACAAATCCAGACGATTCTATGTTTATCACTCGAAATACTCCTACGTCGACAGCAGATTCACAGCTAACAATCACATGCTCTACCAGTGATATTAGCTTAGACGTGTATTTGATTCTGAATATTTAAACTATTCTCATGCCAACAGCAGATTTTCATCGTTCATTGACGTACCTCTATGCATAACATAATCCAGACGATTGTACGTACGTACATCACTCCAAGTAATCCCATGTTTACAGCAGATTTACAGCTAACAATCACATGCTCTACCAATGATAATAGTCTAGACAGGTATATGACCCTCAATATTTAAACTATTCTAATGATAACAGCAGATTGTTAACGTTCATTGACATAAATACGCGTGACTTAAGTCCGAACAGGTGTACGTACATCACTTCAAGTAATCCCTGGCCATGGTAAATAGTAATATCTGGCCTTTAAAATAGGGTTGTCTGTGAAATATACCTAATGAGGTGTTCGAAATAGTGCTTTCATATTTTCTTGCCCAAGGTAGAGATTTTAACGATACTACGCTGACTGTTTTGAATTATTATAACGCGAATAAAGTAATGATAGTCAATTAATAAATTTTATTTGTTCGTTCAATTATGAAGATTGTATTATTATATAATTAAACACTGCACATGTTTTTGTCTTAATCAATAAATAATTCAGATTTTTATATTTTTGAAATTGCAGTTTGATTGAAAAGCACCAAAACCGCTTTTTTGATTGTTATTTACATAAAAACTGGAAAATAGTATTATTTTAATAACGTGCTGTATATACCTATAACTAAACAAAAACTCTACATTGTCATAATTTGGATGAAAACTTCTAAACGAAACAAATAAATTTACTTCACTCTTCAACTGGCGAGCCTAAAGAATACTTTCCCTCAATAAATGATTTATTTGGAAATTCCAGCGGTTACGAATTATTAAAGTATCTTCCAAACTTTCGACGTTCCAGCGAATAAAACTTCTTTCAGCTCACCACGCTTGGTTCCATATATATCCTGCATGTAAATTACTCTTACTGGGTCTAACGGAACATATAATTAGACAACAAAGTTGCACAACGACTCAATTACGTCATCCTCAGCTAAACATCGCTCTTCCTTTACTACTCCATAATAGCCTAACTACAATTAATATTTTCAAATATTTAGACAAGAAGGTTTTCACAAAGACTCACTCATAACACTCTTATTTTACCTTATCTGCTGTTCCACAATTGAAAAACCTCAATCGAACAGGGCTCGGGACAAGGTTATACCATTTATAATGAAGGCTCTCAAGTAGGTGACTGATGGAATTACTCTCATACTACCCTAAATAATTGTTCTTAAAGCTAAATCCTCATCGCAGCAGTTTCGGTCAGTTCAGAGTTTTCAACAGGGAGTTTTGGATAGCCTCCAACGAACAGCAGATTATCAAGCAGTTTATAAAATAATCTTGAAATTACTAGTAGACTACCCGTTACTTATTCAAGTTTAAATACAGATGCATATTATTTTAGCTTCATTAACAGTTAAAATTGCTCAACATAATTATTTGTTTTGTTAGTCTTTAAGTATCGTAATGACTAAAATTACAGACTCGTTGAAATAATTCTCGATCGTTGCGAGTCGTTAGTCTGAGCGCCTCGTTGACTTCAGTCACAGCCCATTGACTGAGTTTACAGCGAGGACCGGTACTAGAGAGCAGAGTAAGAGTCTACGTTCTCTATATTGCTGTTATTCTGTGTCGTATAAAACTAAGAATATCAGAATTGAAGATCTGTTTTTATGAATATTAGTAAATGTGTTTACAGTATGTATGCGTGTACGTATTTTATCATATTTAAAATCAATACGTAAAAATAAAATCCATATCGTGTGTTATGCAAGTGAAGTGTGATTTGTCCTTAAACTCAATATAATAATGGTAAATGCTTAAAACATATAAAAGTAGATATATTTTGCCGTTTAAACCACTGAAGCAGTGGTCACATAGATACGTTTACTAGCTGTTAATTAGAAAAAAAGTGTACACAAAAATTTTTGTTTTCAAACAAAAAATAAAAACAACGTCAAGATCAGCTCACTGTAAAGAAATCTAAAAGATTTATTTGTAATAAACACCATTGATACTTTTGTCTATTCTTAATGCAGCCTCTTCTACTGGTTTCAAATAAAGAAAGTATAAATTTTAGTAGTTATTGTACACTAGTATAACATTATATGGAACGAAAGTTTACATTATATTAAAAAGAAAATAAGAGTAGTTGAAACTCCTACTAAAAAAAACAATACGTATCCAGATCTAACATATGGTGTGTGGTGTACGTGTATTATGGTGTGTTGTAATGTAATTTCGGTGGCTTCCTTGGCATGGACAGTTTAATATTGTAATATATTCATAACAATATAAGCAATTTCAGTACCAACTATTGCATAGCTTCCAACTTGATTTCCCACAATTTCTGGGCTAGCATGTGGCTAACGAGTCGATGGGCTTACAAAATTGAATACGCTACATTGCCTGTTCTAATACGGTAAAAATTCTAATATTTTGGTGCGAATTGTGTACCAATTATTGTGAACATTTCAACTCGGATTTTCTCAGTTGTCGGATCAGCGAAATTTACTAGCATAATGAAATATTCTGTGGCTATAGCTCCTGTTAGTGAATGATATAATTTCTAATACTTTGGTACAAATTATGTACTAATCATTGTGTGATTTTCAACTCAACATTCTACGGCTGAAAATCTAATAATATCAAATCAAAAGGTTCTTTACTGTTTGAAAATCAAAGACTACATACTAATGCCAGTACAAAAATGAATAACTATAACTGAACGTTGTAACTGTACCGTTCCAGAAGCAGCGTTTTCACTTGTTTTTTTTTTACTTATTGTCATCAGTGTCACCCGAGAGTGTCCAGCAGATAGTTAAACAATTCTACTCCGTTGTCGTCAAATGATTTGAATTAAGAAGTTTGGGTTTATGTGGAGATATATCTACCTTCTGTTGTTCCTTACACTATAATATTGTGCATTGTAGTCAAACCGCCGAACAGAAATTATTTCAAACATCCAATAACATTTCGGAGATGTGAGGATGTTACTTTGTTTGAATAGAGAGATCTTCAGAAAAATTGGCGAGGGCTTTTTAAATAACAATATTTGAAAAACATTCTAAACTCAATAATCCATAATTCTGATCTGACTCAATATCCTGACACGATTCTTTGCTTCAAAGGAAAAACTACGTAAGATTTCTAAATTTCATCATCTGAGAAACTGAATTCGTGCATTCAGTATTTTACTGATATAATTTTGAAAAGGAACCAATCAAATTCAAATGTTATCAATTTCGGTCTAGGACCGCGGGAATTTACAAAGCAACATGCTGTATTTATGGATGATGTCTTTTTAGAGGAAAATGGATCCCCTAAATTCCTGGATATGTACATGGACTAAGGTCCTACCTGGGAGAAACACGTTGAGAATATATTTGCCAGAGTTGCATCTGAAATATTTGGCTTGCGAAGCCCAAACCCCCCCCCCCCGAAATCTGAATATACTTTGGATCCATATATCTGCACTTTGCGTATGGATTAAGACTATGGAGGGGGTCTGTGCCAAGAGCGAGATGGAACGTGTTTTCAGGCTTCATTAAAAGGCGATTAGAATTGTTGCATAGTTGAATTACAGAGAGCCGTATCGGGATTCTTATAGAGAGTTAGGTTTGCTAAACTTTAATCCATACAATCAGTGGAAGTGTACAAAATGTAAACAAAAAAAAAAAAACCAATTCAAAATTCATCTAAAATACCTATTGGTGTGAAAAATCAGTACGTTACGAGAAGAGTTCGCAAGTCGGTGGGATATTTATAAATGCCTAAAATTAACAAAATTTAAAAGCTAAGTCCAAAGACAGTGTGAATAACTGAAATATAAGTATGTATGTCAATGTGTAGAGTATTTTCTGTTTGAATATTCATATATTGACAACTGCTCTACTATGTGATTTATTGTCAAAAAGCAATACAGAGCTTTTTATATTATATTATAAAACTATATTATATTTTATATTACATTATATTATAGGTAGTTGCACACCAGATAATGCGTCCCGTAATATATTCCACTGAGGTTCCTTACAAAATACCGAATTCATAGCTCATTTCGTTCTAGAGATGTCCTGCAGATACACAAAAAGACACACAGACAGATATTCTATACAGAAAAAAGAATGCCCGGGCGCTCAAAAGATACATTTTGTCGGTCCCAAATGACGCCCAGCCCAATTGCAGGGTTAGTCACGCTACAAAATGGAATTAATTTTTATCTATGTGGAACTGAAGTTTGATGTAAATTTAAAGTATACAGATGAAGATTTTCTTGAAATATCGCGGCACACGATACATTCATATTATGATGTTCCATAGCGATAGTTTTCACCGCAGTGTTAAAATATTAAAAGTTCCGGTGAGCTAGTGAGAGTGCTATAACGTAGAAGTGTAAAAATGTAGTCACCGACTTTTACAAAAATTTACAAACACCAAAATTGTATAATTACAGAGTACCAAAGTTCAAACACATCTAATTGAAAGTTTTAATAAACGCACAAATCAGAAAAATGCATATACTTCTGTACAGGGCTCAATTTTTTACAAAAAACTTTTCAGAAAACACTATATAAATATTGGAATAATCGATTGAAAAGTAAAGAAATGAAATATTGGTATAAAAATAAAAACAGTTCTTTAATAGTTTTATCATACACAGTATATAAACAATACAATACTACACATAATTACATTACTAAACAATAATTTAAGTGTATTTGTATGGGAAATGTGTTCATATAATCGTATTTTAAAGTGGAACGCTGTAAGAAATGGCTGTGTTGTGAAAATTATTTATATTGATATGAAATTTCTGTGATGAACACGAATCATCTCACTCTAACTCGAGTTACTGGTATACAGAGTGTCTGGATAAAACAATCTGAGCATCTCACAAACAGAGATGAGAACGCTGTAAGAAACAGCTGTGTTGTGGAGATTATTACTACTTCCAGAATGTTGCTGTTTAATGCAGCGTCAGACTCTTGTTACATTTGTCCAAGTACTTCTCTTCTTGAATTTAGTCATACAAGTTTCTGACAAGTATTGTACTTGTGTTACTGTAAAAAGCGAATGTTTGCGCTACCGGTATCTAAATATTAGTAATATGTTCCAAATACAATAGCTTTCGATTTGAGCCATTCTTAAATTTATTTGGAATGATAATTATATTCTTTCATTGCAAGATTACTAATGTGTTTGTGGTTATATTATATTGTGTTTATACAGGGTGTTTGAAAAGTATGGGTACGGCTGAATATTTTAAAAACCATAGGAGATAACATCTATAAACTTTGCACAGTGTCATATGGCTATGTAAACTATGTTTCCTTGCTATTACCATGACATGCCAACCATGGGGGGACGGCCCACAGAGGAAAACATGGAAATCTTAAATTGAAGCATGGGTCGAGTGATACCTCATTTGAAAGAGCTCACTTAGTAGAGTTGAATGCCGCAAACCGCATCTCAAAAGGTTTATCCAATCAGAAATGGCGGCTTGTTTTAGGTACACATTGTGAAGTACATTATGCGCTGCCATTTCTGACTGGATCGTCGTATTCTGATAAGGTAGGCGGCGTTTCACTCTACCAATGTGTTTTCACTGACTTTTTTTAATTAGCAAATTATATCATAAATTTATAACACAATAAATAAAACACAATAAATACCAATGTTTTTTAGTTTTATTAATCCCTGTATATTATTAATCCATTACTCATATACTAATAATATTATAAATGCAAAAGTGCCTTTATTTGTTTTTTTTATTTAACCCGTAAACTAACTATTTGTACTGAAACTTCACATGGACGTTTGCATATATTACTTCGAAAGTCCCTCAGGGCTGTGCCCCTCTGATCTTTAAACCAGCGAAGAATTCCATCTTAGTCTCTAAAATTTTGGAATATTATTTAAAAGAACCTGTTACATGTAAACAACTGTGTAATCATTGTTTCATAACAGAACAACCATGTTAATTAATTTAACCACTATTTCTAATTTGTTGACATGGTGTGAAAACATAGACTAAGCTTGATAGTTACAAAGTGTCTTATTTCATACTTTTTTGTAACTGCTGCTGAGCACAGAGTAAGAAAATATGTTGATAAGGATTTTAAAAGTGTAAATAACAATATACTTTTGACTGTACATATTTTGCAACATACACGTAACAGTAACACTTTTTTCGACATCTAGATAACATAAACGTTTTAGCACGACTCTAGCCTACGCACAGGCTGCTTGTCCATGTAGGCTAATATCCATTGTAGAATATATGTTTATCTGTAATATATAGTTTAATAACTTATACTTAAATTATATAAATAATATTTATCCAACTACTGTACTTAAAATTAAATTGTTTTATTTTATCGCCACTTAGTAAGTATAGTAAAAGGGTAATTTACTATTTATCAACTGTAAATAAATCTAATATCTTAGTGGATATGTTTTGGAAATAAAACATGTTTCTATTCTATTTGCAAATATTAAGTGTTAGGTATTAAGGTCAAAGTAACTATCTAATTTTTCTATAAATGTAATGACTGTTATGAAAGCCTTCTTAGTTGCATTTTGAAAGAAGTTGACTCCTCAGATCTGTGTATTCATTTTTTTGACTGGAAACAAGGCAAAATGAACTATGGAACATAAATACTAAGAATGAAGTAAATTGCAATTCAAACAAATATACGCACAGATTTTCTTGATCGTGGCAACAAAGCAAACTCAACATTGTTGTCGGAAATATAATTCATACTAGACATTGTCGCCAAACTTTGTGTCTTGCACTCGGCTTATGTAAGCGTATCTTTAAAGTAGTATCTTACCAATATTTGTTGACATATTTCGTTGGAAAAAGTACCGTTGGAATTTGTATACAAACTTTAAAATAGTAGGTAACTTGTAAGTCTTTATAACTGATGTAATACAGCCGATGCGTATGAAACGAAAACTCTTACTGATCACAGCACGTGTAAGCGTATCTTTAAAGTGGCCGTGCTCGCTTATGTGTTGATAGATTTTGTTTGAAAAAGTACTGTTGAAGTTTTTATACAACTTTAGAAAAGTTGGTTTCTAGTAAAGTTTTTATAACCATACTGGATGTTTGTATTTGACTTTTAAAATCAACAGATGCCATTTTAATAATATTAAAGAAAATAATACAATTATTTTTTATTTATTCTTATCTATTGAAACCTACAATGCTAAATTTGGATAATATTGTTTTTCTAGTTTTAGATAAAATAATTTTTTATATAAAATTCAAAATGGCAGATAGCGGCTAATCGAGACATTTTGTGATCTATGTTTTATATATATATATATATATTAAATTATATATATATATATATAACACATGTAATGAAACCCATATAATAATGCAAGAAAAGCTCCTAAGTGACAAACGCGATGCTCCTATATCAATCCATGGAAACCCATATAATAACTTACAATTACAATTATACAATTACTGTACTTTAATAATGCAAGAAAAGCTCCTAAGTGAAAAACGCGATGCCCCCATATTAATCCATGGGAACACATGTAAGGATTGTGAATTCCAAATACTCGATTTTAATAGTGCAAGAAAAGCTCCCAAGCGACAAACTTGATGCTCCTATATCAATCCATGGAAACCCATATAATAACTTACAATTACAATTATACAATGACTGTACTTTAATAATGCAAGAAAAGCTCCTAAGTGACAAACGCGATGCCCCCATATTAATCCATGGGAACACATGTAAGGATTGTGAAGTCCAAATACTCGATTTTAATAGTGCAAGAAAAGCTCCTAAGTGACAAACTCGATGCTCCTATAGTAATCCATGGAAACACATATCATAATTTACAAGTACAATTATTCTACTTTAATAATGCAAGAAAAGCTCCTAAGTGACAAACGCGATGCTCCTATATTATTCCGTGGAAATATATATATATATATATATATATATATATATAATATATATATATATATATATATATATATAATTTGTTTGAAATTATGAGTAATCCATATAAGTTAGTGAGACCTTTTGTGATCACCCTGTATATAACTACAGATGATACAGAATATCAGCGACTAGCTGATTATTCGCCGTTATTCGCATTATGTTGCTTAAATTTATCTACATCAGATTCTTGTAATATCATCGACATTAACACTGATTACTTACTACAGCGATGTAATTACCGTTCTTCATTCACCTCGAGAAGATAGAAGACGTTTGTAGTAAGAACAGTAAGATTACTTGGAGTAGTATAAACTCATATATCGTACAATGCACCGAGGGACTAGTGCAAGCGACATTCCGGCATTCATTTCCTTGTGACGTGGTACCGCCCAGAGCAATAACTGTCAGTAACATTTTCAAAATGACAAGTCATAAAGAATTCCATATAAATGTTTTATTTCCATTAGGTGAGATAGTGCTCTATCCAATTCTATGGTGGGACAAACATACTGTTCAAACTAGTTGTGCTAGAGGTATACAGACGCAACAGGATGGAATTTAAAAATATGTTTACTGTAGTCCTAAGAATTTAAGACAACTCACTTTCATTAAAAAAAAAAAACTAACGGTAAACACCAATAAATTTACTTGTAACATAAACATTTTAGATTACAACCTGCAATTGAATATTATGCCTCGTATTTAATCAACACTTATATTACTTTGGAACGAATACTGTAAGCTTTCTGGATGCAAAATGCTTTATTCCTATAAGCCCGAACGTTCCCAAAAAACACATCTGCGAGACACAGCCGTTCTTAAACATAATTCAATTAAGTTCGACTTCGTTATACAACACGTCTTGCTAGAGTTTTACGCAGCATTATAATAATCTAGGGTTAAATTGACTCGTGGGAAAAAGTAAAGTGTTTATGCATAAATTACATGTTTTTTTGCTCCTAGCCTTAAAAAGTACGTTTCAAAATCAATTACACCACACAGGGTGTTTAGTAACACATATAAGAATTGTGAAGTCCAAATACTCCACTTTAATAGTGCAAGAAAAGCTCCCAAGTTACAAACTTGATACTCCTATATTGATCCATGGAAAAACATTTCAAAATTTGCAAGTACAAATACTCCACTGTAATAGTGCAAGAAAAGCTTCCAAGTGACAAACGTGATGCTCCTATATAACTCCAAGGAAACACATATAATAGTTGTGCTCCCATAGTAATCCATGAGAACACATGTAAGAATTGTGAAGTCCAAATACTCGATTGTAATAGTGCAAGAATAGCTCCCAAACGACAAACTTGCGATGCCCCTATATTAATCCGTGGAAATATATATATAATAATTTACAAGTACAAATACTCTACTGTAATAATGCAAGAAAAGCTCCTAAGTGACAAACGCGATGCTCCTATAATTAATCCGTGGGAACACATGTAATTATTGACAAGACCAAATACTCCATTGTAATAGTGCAAGAAAAGCTCTCAAATGACAAACGCCTTGTCTGTTTGTATGTATAAAAGTTGTATAGGTAGCAGCAGCCTAATTTTATTATTTTAATATTGTAATATTATTTAATACTGTAATATTGATTATTTTAACTAAAAGTAATTGTTCGCTTGAGAAATGAGAAGCATATTTACTTAGTGTTTGAGTCCGGTATAGTACCCCAATAAATCAATCCTGCAAATGTTAAATTTGTATCAATTTCACCTTCCTCTCGGAACTCCAAAACTACAGTAAATGCAATGTAGGCGAAATTCAATCTCACTGACTCTTCAGGTGCAAAATTGTGAGAACTACGATGTCCAACACACGATCTCCAAGCACGGTGGAACAACCGAGTTTACTACATGCAACGTACCTCTGGTGGGAAGGGTGGATTCAGTGTGAATGTTGCCTAGGAGATTTGAATAATACCCATATACTATTATTTGATGAGCTTAATAAGTTGTCAAAGTATCAGCGCAAAAATCGTATTCTAAAAACGAAAATCACACGAGACTCTCTAAACAATAAGAAACGTTATGTAAACCTGTTTATTGTTATATGTAAAGCAAACCTTCGTCATAGGCCTATATATTCGAATACCTTCACATCAAGATACAGAAGAACCTTAGGATGATTGTTCCTTATGTCATTTAACTGGATAATTTATAGAAACAGCTATGAGGATTATGAACCTGTCTAATCTAAATCTGAAATTTCCTACAAATATTCCTATTTTTTGTCACGATATGTTAAAATATGATAAAATTTTGTATAAATCATAACTAATGGTAGTAATGATTTATTCTCTTACAAATTGCTTGCTTCTAGTGTAACCACAACGCTAATTAAGCAAACTTGCACAGGCGTGCGCCACCAGTGTACTTGTCCAAGTGTGCTTTTAATGTATACGCACCCTAAAATCACAAGGGAACTGTATTTGCTTTGGCATCGATGATTGTAAGAGGTGTAAACTTGGCATCGATGATTGTAAGAGGTGTAAACTTGGCATCGATGATTGTAAGAGGTGTAAACGTACTATATTCTTTTCCAAGGTAATGTTGCACACATCGAATAAATGTTTGTCTCAACAGTGTATTTTATCAACTGGTTTAATAATAATTAGCAGTAACCCGCCGCTTTGCACGCAATTTCGCGGGGTTTTCTCTAGCTGTGAATGAGTTATATTTTCGACGCCAAATAAATGTTGAGTTTATCTTGTCGCCACGACCAAGAATAAACGTCAACAAGTGTTAATGTATGGTCATTGTAATTTACTTAGTCTTACTATTTTTCATCGCAGTTAATTTTGCCTTGTTTTTCGATTCAAGAAAATGCAATTGCTACCGAATGATGTGGATTGCATATTATTAATCACAGTTTTCTCCTTTTTCACTTACTTTTGTAAAATTGCATCCGTTGTTTATTACTCCTTTTTTATTATTCATGAAATATCTCAAAAGGAAATAACTGCATATTCTTATTTCTTAGTAATGTTTTTTTTGTTTTCTTTTCATATCAAAAATTTAGGTTGTCTCTGACTATTTTTCACAATTCAAAATCACATTACATGTTGATTTAAATATAGATTTATACATTATTCTAATCTGATACGAGTTCCTTTATTTAGTCATTTTGCCAAGACAACTTTTAGCACCCATTCGTTCAGTATTTGCACAGGGTTTTCAAAGAATTTTAAAGTGTTAGATGAAATAATATGTTATTTAATTTTGTAATTTACTCGAAGCAGACTCTACCTATCTAGTGTTTCAATTTAATCGACTTTTCTTTATGTTAAAATAAAAAATATACTTAAATAACTCCAGATGAGCTTTTCCATTCTTTATTTTTTGGGTATAGTAAATTAATTTTTGGTCAGTGATTTTCATATCTTACTACCCTCGGAGGTCCTCAAGATCTATACTAGTTTTCCCACGCGATAGTACTGCATCAAAGTAGGAAGTACCCGTTAATCTCGTTGGCTATTTTACCTTCCTACATCTTTTCTATATTCCCTTGAAAGTTGGCGTAAATATATAGCTTTCATGTTTTTGATGTTAGATAACCATCTCCGAAAAAGTGAGTAAAAGGATGAAGGTGTAACTTACTTTAGATTGACGAAAAGCCACACAACCACCGAGCCACACAAAAACATAAATGTACCCCCTAAACAGGGAGTAAAAGGTTGAAGGTTTAACTCACTTTGAGTTAACATTGAGTTCGGATGAACGTTAGGTTCAATTGACTACCATATCAGCTGACGCTGATGAGGTAATGTGACAGAATTGCAAGTTCCAAGTCACTATGTGGACAAGCTTGTTCAGCTAAAATGTTCAAACGTCTAGTACAAACACTGAGTTCGGATGAACGTTAGGTTCAATTGACTACCATATACTGTAAGTTGACGCTGATGACGTGATGTGACAGAATTGCAAGTTCCAAGTCACTATGTGGACAAGCTTGTTCAGCTAAAATGTTCAAAGTTCCCAGTGCAAACATTGAGATCAGTTCAACGTTAGGTTGAATTGGCTACCATATCATCTGACGCTGATGACATGATGTGACAGAATTGCAAGTTCCAAGTCACGATGTGAACAAGCTTGTTCAGCTAAAATGTTCAAGTTTCTAGTGCAAACATTGACATCGGATGAGCGTTAGGTTGAATTGACTACCATATCAGCTGACGCTGATGACGTGATGTGACAGAATTCCAAGTACCAATTCACGATGTGAACAAGCTTTTTCAGCTAAAATGTTCATGTTCCCAGTGGAAACATTGACATCGGTTGAACGTTAGGTTGAATTGACTACCATATCAGCTGACGCTGATGACGTGATGTGACAGAATTCCAAGTACCAATTCACGATGTGAACAAGCTTGTTCAGCTAAAATGTTCAAGTTCCCAGTGCAAACATTGACATCGGTTGAACGTTAGGTTGAATTGACTACCATATCAGCTGACGCTGATGACGTGATGTGACAGAATTGCAAGTTCCAAGTCACGATGTGAACAAGCTTGTTCAGCTAAAATGTTCAAACGTCTAGTACAAACACTGAGTTCGAATGAACGTTAGGTTGAATTGACTACCATATCAGCTGACGCTGATGACGTGATGTGACAGAATTGCAAGTTCCAAGTCACTATGTGAACAAGCTTGTTCAGCTAAAATGTTCAAACGTCTAGTAAAAACACTGAGTTCGAATGAACGTTAGGTTGAATTGACTACCATATCAGCTGACGCTGATGACGTGATGTGACAGAATTGCAAGTTCCAAGTCACTATGTGGACAAGCTTGTTCAGCTAAAATGTTCAAGTTCCCAGTGCAAACATTGAGATCGGTTGAACGTTAGGTTGAATTGACTACCATATCAGCTGACGCTGATGACATGATGTGACAGAATTGCAAGTTCCAAGTCACGATGTGAACAAGCTTGTTCAGCTAAAATGTTCAAGTTCCCAGTGCAAACATTGAGATCGGTTGAACGTTAGGTTCAATTGACTACCATATCAGCTGACGCTGATGACGTGATGTGACAGGATTGCAAGTTCCAAGTCACGATGTGAACAAGCTTGTTCAGCTAAAAGACCCTTGTAAGACAATTGGACCCTCTGCTGTTTCCTCTCATACCCGCGGGCCACGTTGTGATTACTTTCACCCTCTGTCGTTACTGTTTTACACTTTACATTAATTGTGGGGTGTTGTTTTACTCAATCCTCATTTGTTGCTATTTTTGTTACTGTTATCAAAGTTTTGCAAAACTATGCCCCTGTTGTTATTTATTGTTAACTTAATAATATTTATCAGTTTTTATTGTTTGCTGCTGTTGCAAATGCTTGCTTTGTATTTTGAAATGTCGATATATATTGCATGAGTATTGTTATTATAGTTTAATATATTTTAAATTTTTTTAAATAAAAAAACATTTAATATTGTAGCATTTAATGTTAAAATGCCGTTGGAATAAAGAATTCTTGTTGACAGCTCCTTTTTTCGCATTGCGAGGCTTGAATGTATTTAATAAAATACATTTTTTGAATATTTCTGTACTCCTGAGTTTAGAAGTTTAGATAAAAGAAAATTTACTTACTTTCAAAGCACATTGGGTATTTCTAAATAATATAAACTTTTTACTGTGCGTTTTATAAAGTACAAACTCTGCTTTGTAAGGCAACTTACAGGATATTACAAAATTTTGAAAAATATTTAGGGTCAAGGACAAACAATATTTATAAATAACAAATATTTATTTTTTGAAATATTTTTGATTACTTTGCCTTAGGGCGACTGTATAAATGGTTTCAAAGTAGGACAGAGCCTACTTTCCCAACTGAAGCCTCACTCATGTCAGCTAAAGGAAGTCAATTGTACTGTGCTCATTCAATTTATATCTATGAGGTTTATGAATTAGTTCAAACTTTGAATAATTCATTATCTGTGTCATATAAAATATTTACAATCAAAACAGGTTGAATAAGTTAACTTAATGAACAGAACTTGATAAATTGTGCGATACTTACTGATACGGTAAAACTATTTTGATGGTTATAAACGATCCTGCTCTGAGGCGTTGTAAATGTAACTTATTTTTAGTTTTCTGATTGACAACAAAAGTTTTTAGAGCATATTATTTTAAACCTGTCCATATTTTTAAACCTGATAATAACACCTCAAGAGAAATGCAGGCATTACGTGTCCCACTTCAAATGAAAAATACAATTTTATAATAAAAATATTACTACTTACATTTTAAGCACTTAAAAATATTGAGAAATTCGCTGTAAATTAACACTATAACATTTGTATAAATGGTTTCTAATTTCATAAGAAGCTGAATTGCTAACTTTCAAAACAGAGCATTTTTGGAGATCCAATGGAAGTTATCCGGCCTCCAGCATCGTTTAATAGCTTAAACATTAGTGTTGATTGGTGTGAATGTTGCCAGAAAATTATAACGTGGATAATATCAAACAAACTGCTAGTATTCAACACAGTAAGGACGGAAACATACCAAAACCATTGTCCCAGATCTGCAGAATATATTATAAACATAATTGGTTCCAAACAGCTGCTCTGAGGGACCCCTACACTTCTATGGAGCACGGAAAAACAAGAAATATAGTGGTTAGATGTCAACACTCCACCAGATCTTGGTGTAGTAGTGTTGACAATTAAAGTTAGTTATGAAGACAATATGCCCTTTGCTTGTCGTATGGTGACATTAACTTTATTAAGAGCAAGGTTGTAAGCAATTTTTGGCCGTTAACTATTTATATTGTCAACATTAAATAGCTAATTGAGCATACTAGTTCAAACTGCTACAAGTGCAGTAAGAAACATAATATACATTCTTTTTATGTTTTAAGAAAAGAAGGCCACAGAAAACTAAACGGTAATTTTATTGCATCTGTAATGAATAATTATTGATCTATTAATAATACCAATACTATAATCACAAGAGTTGATCAATCATTCAATCAAACAATTGATCCCGGTAACATAGGTTAGTTTCTTAGTTTGCCTGTCAAAATTCTTTGAGTAGATTTGTGAGAAGGTTTCTTCAGCCGCTATCTAAACGATTGATGATAAGATTTTCCAATAGGGCAATGGCGCCAACTTTAGGAGGCCTGACAATGAAATATTCCCAAATTAATGAACTAAGACTAGAATGTCAGACCGAAATTGGGATATGAACGTAATTCAGACGCAAATCTAATGATTTTTAATAGATAATAGTCCCCAAAGACAATCCAAATGACTGCGAGTAATATGAATTGTCAGGTTTACGTCATGTTTAATATATAGGGCAACTTTACCCCCACTATCGCCCAGCTGAGTCGTGATATCACTGAAACAGAATGGGTTAGCCAAGATTCAGTGATGCCCACCAGATCAAATTTGAAGTCCTCAGTAACTGAATAAAGCTCCTCAAACCCCGTGTTCAGAGAACCTATGTTGACCTGCGTTATGGTGTGCAAGACCGTTTGTACAATTTTACCGACTGAGCTAGAGAGGAGATGTAAGTAAGTAAATAACAAGTAATAGAATAGCTATAAAAGGCAATATACTAAATATAACTAGTATCACATCTATCGAGTTGTACCGTATCACTAGGCAGATCAGATACACTTAAAAACTCACGAGGAAATAGATTATTTACACTTACAAGTCAAGCACTTCATTCCCTGTTTAGGTGTACCACGTCTCAAACCATTTAACGGTATTTTTTTTTATATATTTAATCTAGGCCTATAACTTAAGAATAAACGTGTCCGCAAAGACATCATATTCTATACTTTAACCTAAACTATACTTTGCAGTTCCTGAACTAGTTACAATGAAGGTCCCTAATCTATCCTATCTATCTTAACCTAAGTTTAACTATTTATTTAGTAAGGCATGCAGGATAGAAGGGAAGCTTCGGGTAGGGGAAGTTTTGCTGGAGTCAGGCATGCAATGAGTAAGTTAAGGATACTACAGGGGGAGGGAAGTTGGGTTGTTGGTTAGTGGTGTTATGTCCTCGAAAAACGGGTTTGTTAGTCTCGCTTGTGCTGCGCACTTCTGGGCCCCTCCACGGATTGGACGAGTCCTGGTGTCGGTGGAAGGGCCGCCAGCTGCAAGGGCCGCGAGCAGAGTCGTTACAGCCGGCTGGAGTCACTTGCTTGGGTCCAGGGGCGGAGAATTGCAGAAGCCGATGTCCTCACGTTGTCATTTCCAGGTTCCGGTGTGTGTTGTGTTCCATCTCTGGTCCTGTCAGGTGTTGGTCGTGCTGTGCTGGTATTGGATCATCTTCTTCTGCCGCTGCGACGCTCCTGGAGGGGGGAGGGTTCCGAGGACGGTTTCGACGTCGTGGGCCGGGGTGCTCCTCAGCCTTGGTGCGGGTGTGCAGCCGCAGTCCCAGCGCGTCGAAAGGGGAAGTCTAAATCGGGTTTGTCTTGTCCGGTGGGAGATGTCTTATCTAGTGTTAATGATGCCTTGCGTTGTCAAAGTTCTGTTTTCTTCTTGGAAGTTTGCCAGGCTCTTCAAAGTCAAAGTTGATCAGTTTGACATCGAAGTTTGCCCTGGCTCTTCCCGTCAATGTCACTCCTCGGTGTGTCGTCTGGCAGCCTTGTCTTCGAGGATAGCCCCGCAGAGGTTTTGTCTCGTCAAGGTTGCCGTCTCCGGTGTCGTCACAAGCGTCCGAAAGTCACATGGCCACTGCACGTTCAGGGTTTCCTCCACGAAAGTCCGAAGATCCTGCCGAAGATCGTCGTAGGCACTACAATGGAAGATGCTGTGGTGCGGTGTGTCGAACTTCTCCGCAGTGACAGAAACACCGTCCTCCGAGTGCCCGATAACACCGAAGCGGTGATGGTACTCACCGAACTGGCCATGCCCCGTCAGAAAACTGAGTGAGTACATGGTCAATCCGGATCCACCTAAGCTGTTGTTGCCTTTCTCGGACATCCGGAAAGATGGAGTGGGTTAAAAACGTCCAGTGTCCGCCTCATCCCACTCTCTCTGCCACTGATCCAGGATCTGCTCCCCTGAGTTGTTGTTTGGTGCCATCACGTTGTCCTTTCTTCCTTTCCCACAGCATCTTATCCAGCTTGATCTTCAGATCGATTGGGAGTTCTCCGGCGTTAACCGCCACGGCCTGGAAAGATATGGTCCGATACGCCCCTGTAATGCATCTTAGTGCGTGACGTTTGTGCCATCCGGAGTTGTCTCCTCACATGGACATTATCGACCCGGTGAGCCCAGACACGCGAAGCGTAGTCCACCATCGGGGTGTAGACTGCTCGATAGATGTTCTGCAGCGTGGCTGGTCGTATCCCGTACTTGAGTCTTGCTAGTCTTACTATCTTCCCCATGAGTGCCTTGGCTCGCTCGCCGCTGGCTTTCACATGGGGAAGGAACGTCAATTTCTTGTCGAGCAGAACCCCGAGGTACTCCTGTTGCTCCACGTATCCGACTCGTTGTCCGGAGAGTCTGATCAGAGGTGGTCGTCCTCTATGTAGGTTGCCGGCCAGAATCATAGCCTTTGTCTTACTCGATGAAAATTTTAGTTTCACCCTTCTTGACCAGGCGTCCAGTCTGGTGCAGATCTCCGCCATCTTTTTTTCAATGTCTGGTCTTGATCTTCCTTGTAACAGGAAGACCGCGTCATCCGCAAAAGCAATGACTGACGAACCATGTGGTAGAGGAATCCTAAGAAGGTCGTCAAACACGCAGTTCCACAGGATGGGTCCCAGGACTGACGCTTGCGGGCAACCCCTCTCGACGGGTATCTGTGCGCGGCAACCACCATGCTCCATATATGCGGACCTGTTGGAAGGTAGTTCTCGATGATCCGGTAGATGTTCAGGGATACACGCATATGTCGAAGTTTTTGGAACACGGCTGGCCACCACTCCCCGTCGAAAGCTCCCTTGATGTCCAGGAAGAGTCCTACTGCGTGCTTTGAGTCCACTGCTGTCGTCCAATCCAGGAGAGTCGTTGAATTGCATCCACCGGGCTCCGCCCAGCCCGGAAACCGTACTAAGAGTCGCACAGGTGTCCTTGTCCTTCAATATGGTTCGTCAGTCTTTCGCATATCCATTTAACGGTATATATCGCCTCATCAGAAGCAACCCAAAAATTATACACAGGGAACAATTGGTCATTGAAAGGTGAAAAACCCATCGGTCTATATCCCGCACGAAAATACAATTCGCCATTAATCCAAGCTTAACAGTTCTCCCACACATTGAACCGCAGCATGCTTTTCTCAGCCACCCTTGTACCCAGAGCACACATTATAAACCTTGAAAAAGATTGTTAGCGCAAATCAGAATATAAATAAATCTGGGCTGTTCAAGTTCAGCATTTATATGAACGATTTTGGCACTTGGATTCAGATCAAAGATGGCACCAATTTCCGACAATTGTTTGGCTGGAATATTTTAAAAGTGAACCTCCAGTCACTAATGTCCCCTACTCGAATGTACTGACTATTCTCAAACGTCACACTCCAGTGAGAGGCCGTGTCTTCTTCAAGAACTGGTGGGTTGGCTCATGCAGAGAAAACTTAATAAGATTGCAAAAAGATACAAAAGTTCAACTACTAATTACATCCTCACTACTACCTTGGTTAACAAGCTGAGTAATACTAGGTACAATAGATAAGGATTCTTTGTCTCTAATAGAGAATTACATTCATCAGTAAGTACTTTAAATATAGACTAAAACCTAATTAACTTTACTTACAAAATATTGTTTTACTTTTAACAGAACAATTGTCTTAGTTAACTAAAAACTATGTTTTTAAACCAAATATTATAAATCTTTGAACCGTTCAATATTTTAGGTTTGTTTGTTAGGTAATTTTTCTGAATTAGGAATAAAAGCGGCCTAATTTGGATTAATAAATATTCGTTCTCAATTTTGTTCAATAGATACTTCTGTTTATAGAAACTTTGACTATGTTGAAATATATATTCTGGTATTTAGATAAATTTCTGCTCGTTAACCTCAAGCTGTCCAAATCCAAGCACAAATTGGTAACAGTACTCTCAATAAGATCATTTAAATTAGAAATAATATAGATAATTTGGCCAATAATATACGTTACTTCCTTCGATGAATACAAACTATTTTCTCCTATAGAGATGCCAAATATGTGCTTTAGTTACTTAGTTTTTTTTTGTAAAATAAAAAAAAATTTCCAATGTAAGTACACAGTTAATGTCTTGTATACTTTAGTGTAAATAGAACATGCAACATATTTTGGTTACATACAAATTATTGTAAACTATACAAAAGGCAAAGGCGTGTTTTACCTTCAGACACTGGGTGGCAGTTCTTTGAGGGAACATTTTTCACCAGTAGCTGAAAAATAGAAGCAGCATTGGTAGAACTTGAATTAAAAGCGTTTCGCAAGTTTTAGAAAATTCTAAATACCAGAGCCAGTACCAAGTGCCAGTTTTATTACTAGGTAAACAACCTTAATCCATTTAAAGAAACTAACGTGCGAGTTTTGTCTACTATCACAATTTAGTTAATGGATAAGTCAGTCCCATAAAAGTGAGCGTTCACAGTTAAAACCACTTAGACAAATTTTAAGAGGCTATAAAATATTGAGAACTATGATAGAAGTTATAAACGTAGCAGGAACGCATATCAACCCATTGCTTGCATATCCAGACGTCGGTTATCCCACAACCAATGACAACACTTCTGACAAATGGGTAAAGTTTATAATTATTGCAAGCATCATAATTTGTCTTGTATTTGCATATAAATATTTTATCAAATTACATAAAACTGTTTGAAAACTAATAATTGTAAATATACAACCGAAAACCGAGTTGGAAGACAAATCATAAAAACTATAGTGGATAAAGTCTGATGTAACACTGATATACATAAAAAACTACGTTATTGAATACTGCAATCAGTTCATAACTTTGTGTATAGGGTAGAAATATGAAAAACTAGTACCGGTATGGAAAATAAAAAGTTAATAACAAGATGTTGGGTTCACTAGTTTCAATCGAAATCGAATTTGTAGCCAATACCACATAAGACAATAAACTTCTTGATACAAAGTGTCATTGTCTCAAGCTCTAAAACAGCATTAACTCACAGATTGATTGGGTTACTGCCCAGAAACTGCTGATTACAAAACCCCTACTCTCTATTGAATTTATAGAGATGGACGAGTAAGGACGAACACAAGTACACAACATCGCCTAGAGCACTAAAATAGTATGCTCCCAGATTGATTGGGTAATTGCCCGGATGCTGCTGATTAAAAAACCCTTATTTACTGCTTAGATTTATGATAGGGACGAGTATGAACGTACATCAGAACAATACCGCCTCGGGCAGTAAAACAGCGTTAGCTGACCGGTTGATTGGGTTACTGCCCGGATACTACTGATTACAAAATCACTATTATGCAATCGGGTTTAAAGACAGATACGAGTATAAACGACACAATTACACAAAATCGCCTTAGCACTAAATCAGTGTTAGCTAACCGGTTAATTTAGTTACTGCCGAGTACTGCTAATTACAACAAAGCTATGCTCCACTCGGGTTTATGGACAGGGACAAGTAAGGACGACAAAAGTACACATCATCGCCTTGGGCACTAAATCAGAATTAGCTCACAGGTTGATTACATTACTGCCCGGATACTACTGATTACAAAACCTCTCTTCTCTACTCGGGTTTATGGATGGAGACAAGTAAGGACGACGCAAGGACACATCATCGCCCTGGCACTAAATCAGAGTTAGCTCACAGGTTGATTAGATTACTGCCCGGATACTACTGATTACAAAACCTCTATTCTCTAATCAAGTTTATGGACAGGGACGAGTAAGGACGATACAAATACACATCATCGCCTTGGGCACTAAATAAAAATTAGCTCATAGGTTGATTACATTACTGCCCGGATACTACTGATTAAAAAACCTCTATTCTCTAATCAAGTTTATGGATAGGGACGAGTAAGGACGATACAAATACACATCACCGCCCTGGCACTAAATCAGAGTTAGCTCACCGGTTGATTAGATTACTGCCCGGATACTACTAATTACAACAAACCTCATCTTCCTACTCGGGTTATGGATAGGGACAAGTAAGGACGACGCAAGGACACATCATCGCCCTGGCACTAAATCAGAGTTAGCTCACAGGTTGATTACATTACTGCCCGGATACTACTGATTACAAAACCTCTATTCTCTAATCAAGTTTATGGATAGGGACGAGTAAGGACGATACAAATTACACATCATCGCCCTGGGCACTAAATCAGTGTTAACTCAAAGGTTGATTAGATTACTGCCCGGATACTATGCTGATTACAAAACCCCTATTCTCTACTCGGGTTTATGGACCGGGGCTGATTGGTTACTACTGGATACTAATAATTACAACAAAACTATTCTATACTCGGGTTTATGGATAGGGACGAGTATGGGCGACACAATTACACATCATCGCCTTGGGCACTAAACCAGAGTTAGCTCACCGGTAGATTGGGTTACTACCGGATACTGCTAATTACAACAAAACTATTCTATATTACGGTTTATGGATAGGGACGAGTATGGGCGACACAATTACACATCATCGTCTTGGGCACTAAACCAGAGTTAGCTCACCGGTAGATTGGGTTACTACCGGATACTGCTAATTACAACAAAACTATTCTATATTACGGTTTATGGATAGGGACGAGTATGGGCGACACAATTACACATCATCGTCTTGGGCACTAAACCAGAGTTAGCTCACCGGTAGATTGGGTTACTACCGGATACTGCTAATTACAACATAACTATTCTATATTACGGTTTATGGATAGGGACGAGTATGGGCGACACAATTACACATCATCGCCTTGGGCACTAAACCAGAGTTAGCTCACCGGTAGATTGGGCTACTACCGGATACTGCTAATTACAACATAATTATTCTATATTCGGGTTTATGGGTAGGGACCAGTATGGGCGACTGAAGTACACATCACTGCCCTGGTACTAAATCAGAGTTAGCTCACCGGTTGATTGGGTTACTCCCCTGTTACTACTGATTACAAAACTTTCATTCTCTTTCCGGCTTTCTTAAATGATTATGCTTTGTATGAAGATGTATGCAAGTACACTACATTTATGTAATATAATACGTAGGTATCACATGAATGCAGATATATTTGATATTTTCACCTACTAATACGCAGAAAATCTCATTGACTTTTCTACATACTAAAATTTATAATCTAGTTTCTGCATTAAGCTTGTTTTGTTTTTAGAACATAATTTAGCCTAGAATGACTATTCATTTGAAAGTGTATGGGCTACCTGGTGCTAACGTTGCCTTCTATGTTGATATTTCTGCAATTGTTGAAAAAAATGTAAAACCAAATGTTTTTATTTATTTCCTAAAATTTATACCTTTTTATCTTTTTATGTTTATAACAAATATACTAAACAAGGGATTTATTATAGGCCTAAACCACAGTCAGTTGCGATCTGTTTACTATTGGTTCGTGTTCATGACACTGCCACAAGTTTTCTGTGCGCTAAGTTATTATCAGTTATCTGTTTTGGAAACAGTTTGATACCTTTGAAATAACCCTAATGCAGTGGATATACAACCAATTATTACGATAAAAAATAATAAAGAACAGTCAAGTATCTATGACAAAGTGTTGGACACAAAATTTGAATCAAGAAGCTCAGACTTACCTTTAATAAGAGAGATGGCAACCGCTGGGTGGTGATAAACCTGGGGCTTTGATGTTGTAAAGTTGCAGAGAAACACCTTTGAGATTTACTAGAAAATTCTTAAGGTTTATAGCGTGTGTGAAACAGGAAGGGCTATTTAGTATTTATTAATTCAATCAACTCAATAATTTCTGCTTGGCATGTAATTTATAACGTAAAAATAATTATACTTATCACTCAATATGTAAAACCTATGTACATGAATTAAATGCAGTTTTAGGCAGTTAAATGTCTACGACCTTGACAACATATGCATTCAGAAGACTTACAAATCAGCTATCAGCAGTATTAAAATTTAATATTTTTGTCAGAATAAATAAATATTGAAATTAATAATTTTATTCCTTTAAACGTTTACTACAGTTCAGTAACTCATTTTATAACCTGGTATTTGGTAAATAACTTTAGCATTCTTCTGTGTTTGACCAAATATATGTAAGTACATTTCCACACAAGTCTAAATATAAATTTGAAAGGGTTCTTCGACTAACTATGTGTTAGAGTTTGTGGTTGTGTTTTATACGTGTGTGGCTATAAAAGACATGTGTGACTTGGTTACTATAATCTGTGGGTAACATTATTAAATGGGAACAATGATTCGTTGAACAATCTTGTGTATTTGTAACCATATTTACGTAACTGTTGACCTTAAAAATTCATTTAGTTTCAACAGTTATAAGATCACAAGTCAACAGGTTTTCTTTGTTCTCTTAGTACAAGAAGCTTATAAATTGCACCTAGTCCTATAAGGACCTTTGACATCCTTCCGGAGTGACAGGATATTCTGAATGGGTAAGGTTGGGGGTAGGGGCCGCCTCATACGGAGATCCGTGATGAAGAATCTCGTCATGTTCCCTCGAAGAAGGGGAGGCCAGCTCTGAACCAGCCTCTCCAGTCAAAGCAGTCAGAAGTGCCCTGCTCTTATGGACTATGCTAGCAAGAACATTTGACACTTAGGAAACGAAACCCACAAACTCCAACAGTCATCTCCCGCAGTAGACTAAACCTATTGAATTACCCTTTCACCCCAGAATCTCGACATTTGTGGTTAGTAATGTGCCGCATCTGGACATCCATGAGTTTGTCCAGATTTAAGTAACACATAAGTATTTGCTGTGCCCAGTGGTAGGGTACAGTTTTTACTGAAAAGCATAAACCGGCCAGAAGTGATCCTTGCTGGGTTGTCAACTCGTTATATTTTGTTATATATAGTAAGTTAGCGGTATTACATTTAGAAAATGTAAGTAATATGTGTTTAATATGTAAGTACATCAGATAAGCAAATAGTACTTACCAGGAATTTGTTACTGAAAAATCACATCAATTTAATGAAATAGTAGGTACAAAATAATGTATTTTCATAGCAACTTAATTCATATTTGATTTTAATTTGGTGTTTCTATTTTTAACGGTAGCGTGTCAAGACCCATAACTTAAAATAAAGATATTGATGATTAAAAGTAAATTGCTAGAACAACAGTAACTTATATAGTTTAAGTTTGTATATGACGATAGGGGGTTTGTTAAAGTTAATAAGACTTTTTAGTATATTAGCAATTAGTAATTGAAAAATAAAACAGTAGATCTGCTTTTAGAAATTAACGATCTGATCTATTTCTCAGGTGAAGAACTAACCCAACACATGGAATAAAAACTAAGTTAAGTTAACAAATCAAGTAACATGATCGAATGGTTTTAATTTCATCCAAAACCCTCTAAGAATGTTTTAAAGGTTAATCAAGAAGTCACTTCTTCCAAATCTGGTTATCTTCCTGAAGAAGAGGTCAGGTTTCACATCTCGAAACGTAGTGTTACATCTTGTGAGTGTATTTGTATAACCGAAAGATGATAAATTTCCGAGAAAATTCTGTTACTGTTTTACATTGCACTTTACGACTTAAAATGTATTTAAAAAATATTGTGTAATCATAACTGGTAAGAAACTAATCAGGAATAATAATTAAAACGATAGGGCCAGCTAATATAAGATAATAAAGAAGAGACTCTAACCTGAAATTAATGTTAGTAGTTTATCTCGTGTAGCGTGACGAATCAGTGTTGCTATAAAGGTAATTATTATGATGATGTAATTATTTGATAAAAGACTTAAAGTTCTCTGATGCAATTAAGCTTTAATTTCATTGGCACAGTTTAGTACACAACGTTAATTGACAGTCCATACATACTAATTTAATATGCGCTTTGTCATTACCGACGTGATAGATTAAACAGTAAAATAACTAATTTTCATGTTTTAAAATATATGTACCTTTGTATACTAATTTAAGTTGTAATTATGTTATAATTAAATTACCAAAATAACTACCGAATACTGGCAAATGGTGGTTATTTGCCTTTTCCAAGTTGTCATCTTATTATGTAATATAAATGAAAAAGATGGAAATAAATATATTCTATTCTATAAATATTCCATAATCAGGAAAATGCTATTGGAAATCTTTAACTAATTTTCTACACTCTATAATAAAAATATTACTACGACGAATGTAGAACTATTAAAATTCCATCAACAGCAGACGAAGAATTTGTTACCCATGTATCTCACAATCATTTCCACAGGGTTAGACGTATACATTATCGCCCCTAAGGAATATTCTGATTGCCAACCACAAATTTAATGATTTAAATAAAACTCTAGATCTAATAAGTCCATATAAGGTGTTCATAAAAATACTAAGAGTTGCTGCTTTATATTTGATTTATATTTGAAAATGCATATAATTTTACAAACTAAAAATAGAGCATTAATAAAATACTTGAATAAGAAGAACCGTGGACGAAAATACAGTAATGAATAAATTTTGTATACTTTGGGAATTCTTTATTATTTGTATTATGTTGGTTTCCTCTTACCTTTAACCATTGTGGACAACTCTATTAAGTCTTTAACTTTGGAACACCAATAAAAAGTTTAGTTTATCTTCATTCATTCTAGTTCTAATGGAATATTTTATTATTTTGAGTAACAAAAATGACATTTTGCTGCATAGTTTTAAACAGTCTCCCCTAATACATACTAAGAGCTATATATATATACTCGCCTTCGGCTCGCTGGGGGCTACGCCCCCAGGCCCCCAAGGTAAATGCTTAAAATTCGGGGATAAGCGGAATTTGGTGACTGGTTTTAAGTCCGGACATTAGGTAAATGACAAGGGATTTAAAAATTGACCTTTTTCATTGATTTCTTTCCGGATTCGTCTAAATTTTTGACTTTGAGGGCATTTTGCGGTTAAAACCGTTTAGAGATACGACTTAAAGTGACTGGACCTTTCTTGTCGGAAATTTAATTTTGTCTTTCGATTATGCCACCAGATTTGAGCTACGAGCTCTGGTTTAGGAGGTACAGAGCGTGGTAGTAAAGTCTGCACCTGTCAACTATTGTAAATTGTTGAGTGGAAATATAGTAAAAAACCTACCCTAAGTCAACATTTTTAAATTGTTTAGGGGGTTTTAATTTGCTCAGGAGTTTATATAGTCATGCCAGGAAATTCCCAGGGGGGTTAACGTTACACGGAGTTTTAAGACATCAGGGGGTTATCTGGTCATACCAGGAACTTCCCAAGGGGGGTTTAAGAGATTTGATGATTGGTAAAATTTGGACATGAGGTCATGCCAGGAAATTCCCAGGGGGGGGTGTTAACGTTACCGGGGGTTAAGACATCAGGGGGTTATCTAGTCATTACCAGGAACTTCCCAAGGGGGTTAAGAGATTTGATTATTGGTAAAATTTGGACATGAGGTCATACCAGGAAATCCCCTGGGGGGTTTTTAAATGTACCGGGGGGGGGGTAACACATCAGGGAGTTTTAATTTACCACACTTTTGCCTCTTAGAGTGTGTTTTGTGTTTGTAAGCAAAAATAATAAAATTCACTATGACCCTAATTACTATTGAACTTCGCTAACGCTCAGCCAATTAATGATGTGCTCTAGTACACGTTTACTAGTCACTCGTTTACTTAGTAATACAAACTCAATCTGGAACTCATAACGAATTACACAAATTTTAGTCAGAAAAAGCAAAACCCCAATAATGGCCAAATTACAAAAATATTTTGCCTTTGAGAGCGTGTAACAGGCTTACAGTAAGATATACAACAATAAGCTACTATTTTGTAGAACCTACCAATAGCTGTTTATAAATGTTTTGATATTTAAGCTAGCATAATCGGGTCAACCGCTATGGACTCCAGTAACAAAATTTTTTCACGTCGAAATTACAAAATATTGACATTTATGAACCAAATCGATGGAGGTAGAGCAAAAGCTTACTGGACCTTTTTTGTAGAACGTAAAATTTTATATTAAAATCAAATTTTTAATCCGGACTATAACTAAGGTTTTGTCTACAATGGAGCCCAGAAAACAAAAATCTCACGTAAAACTCAAAAAATCAAAACTTTAAAACGCGTTATGCGGCCAAACCGTTGAGGATAGGGCAAAATGTTACTGAACCTTTTATGTAGATCACGTCATTTCCTAAATCCCAGTGAAAAATTTTTTTGAGCTACGACCAATAAGTTTAGCCGCTATCAAGCCCGGAATGTAAATTTGTAGGCGAAAATTTCCAAATCTATTCACTTAATCGCATTTTGCGGCCAAACTAATGGAGATATAGTAAAAAGTCACTAGACCTTTTATGTATATCACTTCATTTCCTATATCTAACCTTTGTTTTATATTGCCCTCCGACTAATGGTTTTCGCCGCTATCGACCTCAAAAACAAACTTTTCACGTAAATATTACAAAAAAATTGCACATAATCACGTTTTTCGGCCAAACCAATAGAGATTAAGGCAAAAAGGCACTGGACCTTTTATGTATATCACTTCATTTCCTATATCTAAACTTTTGTTTTATATTGCCCTCCGACTAATGGTTTCGCCGCTATCGACCTCAAAAACAAACTTTTCACGTAAATATTACAAAAAACTTGCACATAATCACGTTTTTTCGGCCAAACCAATAGAGATAAGGCAAAAAGGCACTGGACCTTTTCTGTAGATCGCGCAAATTTTCTAATTTTAATTGGTCAATCAGATTTGAGCTACGACCAACGGCTCGGCCGTTATCGGGCTCGAAACATTATTTTTATCGAAAAAATCTCTGGAATTTCAAATGTTCGAGCGTTTTTTTTCGCTTAACCATGGAAGATAGAGCAAAAAGTCACTGGACCTTTTTTTGTAGTTCACTCATTCCTGACTATGAATTTTTCGTCAGATCCGAGCTAGCTCCAACTGTTCGCCCGCTATCGGGCTTACAAAAAAGGCCTGCAAGGGTGAAAAATGCACGAATTTTGTAGAATTTTCTCGATTTTTTTTTGAGGGTGTAAAAGTAAAAAAGTCCGGATTTCAGACTTTTCCTCCGGGTCATATTGCAAAAGGTACCTGCATGCCAAATTTCACGTTACTAGCACTTCTTAGAAGTATGTTAGAATTTGTATCTATATATCAGTGAGTCAGTCAGTCAGTCAGTTTCACATGCGGCTGTATATATAATAGGAAGGATATATATATATATATATATGTTGGGAAATATCAATTAAAGAGTTTGTTCTTTTATGTGATATATCATTGATAAGAGGTTGTCCTTAAACACCAGGTTAAAAGACCAGAGAAGTGTATGTACTCTTTTAAATATGATTTTTCTAAATAATCTTTATACAAAGATTTAATTTTAAAACTATAAGTTTTAATTAAATTATATCATTTAAATATACATTTTTTAATAATTTAAAGTAGATATAATTCAACTAATGTTACCCCTATAGTTGTTAAGCTCCACTTGAAATAATAAACATAAATCATAAAAATACTAAAACGATATTACCTCTACAGATATTGAGGTCCACTAGAAATAATGAACTTCAATCATAGTAATAGATAATGTTACCTCTACAGATAATGGGCTCCACTTGAAATAGTTAACTTCAATCATCCTTATCCTAATACGAGGTAACCTTTACAGATCCATTTGAATTAATATACATCAATCATAAAAATACTAAAACGATATTACCTCTACAGATATAGAGGTCAACTTGAAATAACGAACTTCAATCATAGTAAAAGATAATGTTACTTCTAAAAATAATGGGCTCCACTTGAAATAATTAACTTCAATCATCCTTATCCTAGAACGAGGTAACCTTTAGATACGATGAGGTCCATTTGAAATAATAAACATTAATCGTACCAATACTACGACGATGTTACCTCTACAGATATTGAGGTCCACTTGAAATAATGAACTTCAATCATAGTAATAGATAATGTTACATCTACAGATAAAGGGCTCCACTTTAAATAATTAACTTCAATCATCCTTATCCTAGAACGAGGTAACCTTTAGAGATGATGAGCTCCATTTGAAATAATAAACATTAATCATACTAATACTACGACGATGTTACCTCTAAAGATAAGGAGCTGCACTTGAAATGTTAAACATCAATCACGCTAATACAAGACGATACTACCACTAAAGATACTCAGCTCCACTTAAAATAATTAACTTCAATCATACTAATCCTACAACTACATAAATAAACATATTTATGTGTTTGCACTTATACTTTTCATTCTCGTCATGTACATGATGTGTTTATAACAAAACGTTTTGTTACTATATTTGTACAGATAATTTAAGCGTAGTTGACTATTCCATTAGAAAAGTATTCCTCACAAAAGGTCACCTTTTGACATTTTGTCGTTTGCGAATAAGAAGTGAGCATCTCACAAAGAAGCTGAGTGAAGACAGTCAATTATCTGGAGCAAATCGAATTGCAGCTCCGAACCTGTTTCATCGAGCAATTGCTTATTTCACTTCTCCGACTGCTGTGCTTTATAGATTGTGTACAATGGCATTTTAATCTGGTTCTATGTATATATAGTTGCACTCAGTGTAACTGAGTTCACTCAGTTTAAAATTGTTGAGTATATATATATATATATATATATATATATATATATATATATATATATATATATATGTATATATATACAATCAATATCAAAACAGTGTTGATATTAGTACTCTAAAATGCTGCATTATTTCTTATGATAAAGTTCTACCAGTTAACTAGTTAGTCTTGATGAAAACAAAAGTACCTTGGTCTATATAAGACGAAACAAAGTCAGTTTAGTTCTTCATAGCTGAGAAATCCGTGGATTGTATAAAACAGTGAAAGGTTATCTCCAATTCACTCTGACCTTTCTCTACCCGCGGGAGAAGCAATGTTCACCAGTAGTCGGATTACATGCAATTCCACGTAACTTGGTTGCCACAATGCACTGTGTATCAATTTTCAAGATTATTTCTGGATAAATGGGATTGGAAACAATTTATTTTTACATTACATCAGTTTATTCAATACGGTATTAAATACTCGTGCTAAATACAAACAATACCAGACTAGTAATATTGTATGCAATTATTCAGGAATCTTTTTATTAGATTCATGAATTCTTGCGTTGGAAATAGTTTCAAACAATGCAAATTTTTGTATTTAAACATTCAATGCATTGCATTCTAATAGTTTATTATTTATGACTAAAGTTATTTATTTAAGAAATGGGAGAAATATTTTTGAATATTATAGAGTATTAAAAAACATTTTCTAAAATACTATAGTCTATTTCACTTAATTAAATGTCTATCTGTGTTTTGTGAAAATAATTCAAGTATGGTTTAAGTATCTTATAAGAATACTGCTTTCTGCAGTTACAAGCCACATAATATTTAATACGTATTTTCACAATAGCGGCTATTTTAAAATTGCATAGTCAAATTTCACTAAATGCTTTAAGAAGGGAAAATATTGTAAATATATAAAAAAAGTTTGTACGACTTTAAAACTTTAACGCTTTGTTGCCTATGACGGGGTGATACAAAACGAGGTAAATGCATATTTACTACTCCCCTGCAATCCGATTTGGTAAAATTACTGATATTTCTCATTGAATTTCAATAAATACTTTGTTTTAACTGTTTATGGTGATATATACATTTATAGACTGACAATTGCCTTATTTATAGACTGAGATAAGGGAGTAATAGTTTAGAGGAGCAACTTAATGATTAATGGGATCTTGTATTTTAAGACCATGATTGAAATTATTAAAAGTTTAATTGTTTTTCTCTTCTTGTTTGAAATAAAATACATTCAACATTTTCCTGTACTCCTCTGAAAGTTTCTAAAGTTTTAGAAGACTAAGGGATATTGTGTAAGGCAAACAGGGCTTAATTATATTTTGTGAATGACTATTTTGTGAGGCGACGAAGTTGATTGGATGGACCACCGGAAACGTGTTGTCACTACACTACAGCTTCTCTACAGCTGCACTGCAGCTACGCTATATCTACTATACAACTGCTATACCTACTTTACAGCTGCACTGCAGAACTAAACAGGAGCGCTATAGCTACTGTACAGCTGCACTGCAGCAATAACAAGGTACGCTATATCTACTATACAACTGCTATACCTACTTTACAGCTGCACTGCAGAACTAAACAGGAGCGCTATAGCTACTGTACAGCTGCACTGCAGCAATAACAAGGTACGCTATATCTACTATACAACTGCTATACCTACTTTACGGCTACACTGCAGAACTAAACAGGAGCGCTATAGCTACTGTACAGCTGCACTGCAGCAATAACAAGGTACGCTATATCTACTATACAACTGCTATACCTACTTTACGGCTACACTGCAGAACTAAACAGGAGCGCTATAGCTACTGTACAGCTGCACTGCAGCAATAACAAGGTACGCTATATCTACTATACAACTGCTATACCTACTTTACGGCTACACTGCAGAACTAAACAGGAGCGCTACAGCTACTGTACAGCTGCACTGCAGCAATAACAAGGTACGCTACATCTACTATACAACTGCTATACCTACTTTCCGGCTACACTGCAGAACTAAACAGGAGCGCTATAGCTACTGTACAGCTGCACTGCAGCAATAACAAGGTACGCTATATCTACTATACAACTGCTATACCTACTTTACAGCTGCACTGCAGAACTAAACAGGTGCGCTATATATACCCTACAATTGCTGTGGCTTCTCCAAAACTACTATAGGTACTCTACAAATGGACTACAGCTACACTAAATCTTCTCTACAGCTCCAGCTTATTAATTTGAAGAATAGATCTGAAGCTAACAAAACAATAACATTGAAAGAAAACTGAAACACAAATAACTTATTGCCTGTAATTGATTCTGGTATTTTTTATGTATGGTAACTTGTTTTACTACATATAGCTTCTTTAAAATTAATTTGTAAATTTAATTACTCAGTTTTTGTTGTTTGCCCCATGCGTAATTAATTAGTACAATCATTTACTAATAGAATAAAGTGTACGAGTTCAAACCCCTTCCGGTAGGGCCAGATATTTGAAATTTTACTGTGTAGGTTTTACTGGAATTTATAAACGAGCCAGAAATAAACATTCCTTGTGTGCCCATCCATCCCATTTAAATCTGCCTCATATGCCATTTATGACAGATATATTGCGTTCCTTTTTAGCAGAAAGATTGCGTGCAAAACAGCAAAAAATTGCTAGTTGGAGGTATGGTATTATAGAACTATCTCTTTCTCAATTTTATGTGTTTACAAGTTATTCCTATAATTGACAGTTGTTATAAACGTTATAAATGTAAGAATGTAGTGTTTTACAGGTGTTAAATTTCCACTTCTCGTAACCAACACAATTTGTCATTAAAAACTCCTGTTTCTGGTCCCAATCAACATTTGTACCTTTCAAAATATTTCTGCGTGTTGCATCTACTGTAAAAATACTTTTTCATAAAAACGTATTCCAAAATCTGATTATATTTTTTATTTTAAATACGTTTAGTTAATAAAGAGATAGGGATTTTCAAAAGTTGTAGGACAAAATTATTTGCACTATTTTCCTATTTTAAATCTTAATTCTTTGTTTCATACGTATCCTATTGCGAATTACAATTGTACAGAACTTATAAAGATTTATGTAGAAAATAATAAAAGATAAACATAGGAATTGGAAATATAATTTTTTCATTTTTCACGTATTTTGCAGCTTTTTTATTGTAAGAAAGAAACTTTAATCAATGAATGTGTTTTGCAAGTCTTTGGCAAATCATTACTCAGATTACTTTCTTTAATAAATAATCATCAGTACAACAATTTAGATTGTAACTTAACGCTAAATACTATTGTAAACTAAAGTTAACAATTAATTTAACCCCAACTATTTTCTTATACTTTATTCAATTATTTAAATTGTGTTATACGGATTTTTGATTTATGATGTTTCAAAGTACTTGAATAGACTTCTACTTTTACTTCTCGTCTCTTGTACTTTACTACTTCCAGGATTGGAAACAGTAGAGTTATGAAAGCTATATCACGAGAAGCGTGCCTTGTTAGATCTGTACTATTAATGTATTGATAATTCAAATCAATGTAATTAAAATTAAACTGAATGCGCGGCCGAAACATTACAGGGTTGTTATATATTTAAAGGGTACTGGTACTTAAATCGCCAATCACGAATTAATAATTTTCTGACAATAAGTACGAGAATCCAATTAATATGTTTAATAATGCGCTACTAGCAACCCTCCATCCAATATGAAGCCACAATTAAACAATGCGGAGCCGCTGCGCCTCTATGAGCTGTAGTAATATATTATCCAGTATTTTAACTCATATTTACCGGAATTTATATATATATATATATATATATATATATATATATATATATATATATATATATGAATGTTTGTATGTATGTCCTTTATAGAAGCAGAAGCTATTTGACCAATCATTATAAAAAAAATTATTTATATGTATTTTTCCACAAAGAAGGTTTATATGCTATGCCCATTGATGTAACTAGCCACCATGCGGCGCAGCAAAAGATAAAACTTTTCAAAGCGCCTGAACATTATAAACTGAAATTACGAGACAGTTGAGTATATTAAATAGCCAAGCAATGATTGAAGGCGCTAAGGTAAGCTGTATAATTGTCTTAATACCATAAATAACTGGTTGAACTTAAAGCTTAAGTGTTAGACCACTTTGGAATAAAGTACATGTACATGTACAATGGCTATAAACGCAGTACACTTTTGACGGATTTTTTTGTTCGTAGCAATAAGGCTTTGGAAATGTAACTCACTTGAATCAGAAGTGCTCATGTACAGGCAAAGCTAACAAAAAGAGTGTGATGCCGTAGAAAACAGCTAGTAGTTTGTACAATGTAATAGTAATCACTATTAACTCATATTATAAGCAATAATAAGAAAGTTTAATGACTATTTCATTGATAATAATGTATCTGAACAAATATACTGCAATATTTCAATCAAGCAGGACAATGTATACCTTGAGTGACACTTAATTATGTAAGTTATTAATAATATAGGGTTATAAAAGTAAGAAATTTAGAATACTTCACAATTAATTATTGAAGCTATAAAATGTAATGACAGTAGAGTTACATTATCGTGTCGCGGATAGTTGTTGGAAGGGCATGGACGAGATTGTGGTACAGTCGTTACCCTTGCCGAGCTTGTTTGCAGTAAACAATATACAGCGGCTATGACGTCAGATCCTACTGGGCTGTTTCATTACGTTACTGTGAAGTTGACACTCATTACACAGCTTCCTTCCCGACTTTGTATTCACAATACTTGAAGTGTAGAATGACTGACCGTCATATCTCGTGGTCAGAAAAAAATTGGTTTCAACTTACAAAAAGTACTTTAAATGAGTACATAATACTTGGCTGCGCAAACTTTTATACCATAATAAAAAAATTTCGTTGTCAATAAAATGTTCTGAGTTAAGCAAAAATTACGGAACTAATACCTACAATTCTGAGTAACCGTATTGAGAACTTTAGTAAAAAATAATACTGAAATCGCTGAGAGCAAACTTGTTAAACTGGAATCTTGTATAAATACAACCTGAAATTATTATTGTATTATTCCACAGTTTTAATTAATTTTATAAAAGTTTATTTATTGCTGGCATCTTTTGGAAAGGCGTTTTTACGTTTATTGGTTTTTGTGATATTCAACATAAAAGCCTAATTTTACATTAATTTTAAAAATTCGTAGACATTATGTAAACATTTTGACAGTGGAAAACTATTCAAGTAAAAAAAGTTATCGTTAGAAGCGCTGTAAAGAGAAAAATAGAAAACAGTAAAAATAAAAATTCCAGAATAATTTGTTAATGTAAAACCTATATACAAGAAACTTGTCCAGCCCGATAGAACACTTTTGTGGTCAAATCAGATCTTAAACACGATTGTCAAATACATTGCACTCATTGCTCTAAAAGTTTTGATTAGTTATAGTTAACTTGATAAAAAGGAATACAAATCTAATCAGAACGTTAATCGACTAAGCGTAAGGCTAGTTCACAATTTCATTATGCGTCAACTCAGTTAGATCAGTTAAAGGGCAAGTAACAAGCCTAACTGATCAACTTTGATCGAATGTTAGTTGAGATTTTACATTTACCGAGAACATTCAAATAAAACTTTGTGCTTGCAGTTATAGTACAGTTAAGTTCTTTGTTAAATTACATTTTTTTAAATTTATTGCTTAAGTAGACTGTTTGCGGAGACGTGATGTCCCAATTCCGTATTTTATTTGAACGTATAAACAAATGCTATGAGGTATTAAAAAGGGGTTTTTTATAAAAATAACCCTACCTTCGTAATGGGTTTAAACATAAACATTGTGACCTTTTAACAACGTTAATCCTGGAGTGCCATTAGACAAAAAGGATTTAAGGAACGTTGTGTGTCGAAATATCTGTGACCAAGTGTCATTCACTGAAATTCTGAGTGTTATAATTCCCGCCACTATAAAACTGTAAATATCTAATACTTTTTCTCAGTAAGTATCAGCATTCTGCCTCCGAGTATTAAAAAAAATGCAAGAAGTCTACCTGAGTTGCCGTCAGGAGGCAGATGTGTATGAAATCTTTCTCATAGTAAATTCTTGTGAACAGGAAATATATTTATTATGTTTTAACTATTACTATAACAATTTTTATAGTATTATAGTTATTCCGTGGATACTTTGATATATGAATCTCCTATGTTTCTGTGATATTTTATTAAATAATTCACAAATTATTCAAAGATTTTTAGAACTCGTAGAGGCTGTTAATTATGGAAAATATATTCGTTCTTGATATTTTATGTAGTGTCGAACGCAACTCAAAGTTAATCTAATATCTAATAGACCTACTTGTAATCTTGTAAAATTATTGAATTTTTAAGGATTTTTTAAAAATATTGTATTTTGTGGTTTACTTTGTGTTCAACGGTAAATAAAAATGTATCGAATTAAATACTCTGTTATTAAGTCGAAAACTAAAATTTGAAGACTTAATTTTATTGTACATAGTATTAGTGTAACACTTTGATTCAATTAAGAAAAGGTTTTGCCCTTTGAAACAACTTTTCATAGAACAGTTTTCACAATTTCCGGAACTAATCTGAGAAATGTTTTCGTTCAGCTAATTAAAACAGTTCAACATATATGATCTGTAATTTGCCGGTTATAAATTGTTCATGCGAATCAGTCTACTCTAAATCCCTAATGACAACATGTTTGGAAATATACAGTCGTCGTTAATGAATCACTGTCACAGGTGCATTGGATGTTAACTTTGCGTGAAAGGAAAGGTTGTGATTACATGTGGTGGAGGGAACAATGTACGGCACACGTGATACCATCAATATTCATAGTATGCTAATCAGTCATGTTTAGTCCATACAAACACATCACAACAGGCCAGAACAGGGTCGCTAAACGTTCATGCTTGCATTCGGTTATTACACAAACGACCATGGTAGGTCTAATGTTTACTTTTTTTATCATACATACACATTTGCTCAAGAATTGGAATTGTGGGTACACAGGCGTACACAAGCCACATGTTCACATAACACAGAGCACTCATTATGTGGCTTTGGTATAAAACATCCATGCTACGGTAAATACATTGAGATATTTTCTGTTGCATTAGTAAACAAACGAGATAGGCGGGTACCCGCAACATATAGTATTTATTATATGGGTTTCATATACAACATTCATGCTCCAATAAAAACATTGAAATATTTTATGTTGCATTGGTAAACAAACGAGATAGGAGGGGATCCATAACATGTAGCATTCATTATGTGGTCTAAGTATACAATAATAATAATGTTACGGTAGATACATTGAGGTAGTTTCTGGTGTATTAGTATACGAGATAGGAGGGGATCCATAACATGTAGTATTCTGGTCTAAGTATACAATAATAATGTTACGGTAGATACATTGAGGTAGTTTCTGGTGTATTAGTAAAAAAACGAGATAGGAGGGAACCCTTAACATATAGCATTCATTATGTGGCCTTCCTATACAACATTCTTGCTTCGGTAAATACATTGAGATAGTTTATGGTGAAATGTTGTGTAGGAAATCTTCAAGAAGAAAAGAATATCAGGGAGAACTAGGGAACATAGAACCATAGTAAACAAGGATTTGAGGGTAAGAAAACTATACGGTGTATGAAACTAAATGTAAATACATTTTATATGTGATAGTTAATGTAATGTCTGTAATAAAGTGTTTTTGGTTAGGCCTCGCAAATGATAATATGTACGATTATGTTGAAATTTTACGTAAATACTAGTATGTAAGTCGAATGTGCTTATTTAATTTCTGCAGTCATATTACTTCATAAGTGATTTCAAGAAGTAAAACCCGGTATCCGACTTCAGGATTCTTCCCCATTGGCTAGTAATAATATTTCATGTGCTAATGAAATCAAACTTTGCACATTCTATCATATATCATAGAATGTTGCCTATAACTTCCGTGATATAGATACTTAATGCTATGAAATTGCTCATGATTTAATATGATTATAAAAACAGTTTTATGTTGTACATTAATATACAGTCTTATATTAAATGTCACTTAAAGTGGATCAAGAAATAGGAATACCTTCCAATGACTTATTTATATCTGCAGTGCTATGCTAATTACAAAGGTCATTCATGCAATGGGAGTGCCGATGGCCGAGCGGTCTAAGTCGTTGGACTTTGGGTCTGAGTTAGAGATAACGCAGGTTCAAATCATGTCTGTGACCACTGCACTTTTTATCAGTACCAGTGACCTTGTACTGTATCGACTCTCCCCCTTATTCTGTGTGATAAGATCCTCGCACAGGCCACTGGCCCATGAGGACGAACAGAATAAGGCTTAAAAAGGGATAGGCCTCTCCTTAAAAAAAAAATAAACAAAAAAAATGTCCGGCTAGTACCAAAATTTAGAATTATAAACAAATAAACCTGAAATTTAACCATTTTCATAATTAAAAAACCAGGAGATTTAAAGAGGCAGTTGATTTGATCTTTTAATTTCACTAAACTCGCAGAAATCATAACAATACGGCTTCAATTACTTTGATTTAGAAAGCCTTACAATCAGATTGGCTTTGTCATTTTGGTCTGGTTTGTTAGGAGGAGGAGTAGGCTGGTTGAACAGAAGTCTGTTTGCACGGGAGAGGTTTGGTTGTACAGAAGGGGTTTGGTTGGACAGGGGCCAGTCTGGTTGCGCAGGAGGAGTCAGGTTGTTATCCTGTTGTGAGTTTATAGGCAGTTTACTACTAAGTTTACGGCCACTGTGAGTGAAGTTCATATTTTCTAATAATAAGAGCTATTTTTCTTCTTTGACGTCATCAAGTTATCTCCTCGGTCTGGGTCAGAATCTCTATTGGTGATAAATTCAGCATTCTAGCCTTCACACTCCCTACTCCATCCTGGGAGTACTCTTTTGTACACCATATAGTTATCTTTATTTTAGCTTTAAACAAGAAAATCCATTTGAGTTCATTATAAATTTTAATTGATACCATCCTCTTACCTAGATCGAAAAGGTTTTTCTAAACTTATTCTATGAAATTTCACCTGGGTTGAGGAAAAGATAATATGAGGGGAATTGTTATTCCGATACCTACAGGAACAGGCTACGATGGATAGCGAGAAGGTAACGAGAAACCTCCTTATCACAGGTATCGGCTACGGAGGTTCATAACACAAATATTAACATAGATCTAATGAGTAACTTAACGACAGCGAACTGACTAAAGAGTTGGGCAGGTTAATACTGATTACACAGTAAGCATGTTCTGAGCCGTTATCGTCATCTGTGGAGTAATTCCATAGGCTATGGTGACTGGTAAAATGACCAAAATAAATTTCCTGGTGCTCAGATAATCACACAATCTAATCAGGACAGTAAATATTCAACTAGTAGGTAGTTATGTTAACTATGGGAAACGAAATGTCTGCCACAGCAAAATCATTTGTTAACCCTGACAGCATTACACTAAGGTAACTATTTACATAATTACAAACCACTGACTATGGCTTATAATCAGTATTTTGGAGACAGGAGAATAGACACAGCTGCCATACCAAAACATTGTACATTTGTACATAATAACCAATGTGGGGACGCAAGAATAAACAAATCTACCACAGGTAAAAAAGGGACTAGACATTGGTATTAATTTATTGACTGTATTTTTTTGTGATTAACTAACGGAGAAGAACATCAATTAAAATGTCCCCAATAGCTAAATTACTGGTTTAAGCTCCTGATCCGCTTTAGAATAATTAGGCTTCATAATCCATGAAGTCATATGACCTGATTTGATGTCATTACCATTTTTCACAGTTGTTTGTTGCGATTCAGCTGTCAGTGACAGCAACATTGTTTGCTCTTTGTATTTTTCCTTTTATGTCACTGCCTTCTTGCATATGGATGTTATATCCTGGATATAAATGGTTCATGTAACCGTTTGTGTAAAATAAATAAATTTATTTAAAATAAAGAGTGGATCAGATGTTATAGGAACCAATTAAATGACTTTTCATATATAACATGTCATGATATTTTATTGAATAATTTCAAAGATTTCAGTAGTACATGAACTATGTTAGGTCAATAGAAGAAGTTCCAAAGAGACCGTAACTCTCTTAGTAAGATCATTTATGTTTTAATATGATAAAGGTCTAAGATATTTTTTTAATGGCGATACGCATGTTGTTCCTGTGTTCACGTACAATTTCAAAACAATCCTACATCGTAGCTTTCATGTGTTAGAAGCACACACCAAACTATAATATCTTTAAACTTGTAAGGTTAAACTCCTAAAATGCACATCTTCCGGCTTGGACTGTCAATGAGCTCCGCTTCAATATCCTTGTTTGTAGCCTAATTTTTTGAAAATACGGATAAATGTAATCCTGAAAAATTTACCCTTATTACCTCATTTATTTTTCAGCCTAGGAATTATTTAAAATGTTTGTACACGTAATTAATATCGCATCTTTCATAAACAACTCTATGATTTTTTAGTTGTAAATAATTCCACTTTTTCTGCTTAAATATTCATTATTTCCATTTGTAGCATTGAAGGGCTCATTGCGCTCGAGTGCTTCTCAAATTGTAGTCATGGAAGGAACTTGTAATTTGCCCGCTCCCTGGTGTGGTTCCTTCAGCAACTGTATACATTCCATTCCACAACATCCGAGAAAACCAAATGTGAGGATTTTAATGCACATATTTCCAATTTTGTTCATTAATAGCATTTCATTAGCTATTTTCAATTAATACCTCGATAAAAAAGTTAACTGTGTCAAATAAAATAAAAAAGAAATAAATACTATACTCATTGTTGTTTGCAGTACAGAAATACCTGTAATATATTTGGAATTTCCCGTTTCCGTGGAAACTATGGAATAAATGTATATTATATCCTCGAGCAGGAGATTAAAGGTACCGGACGTTGGAAGTACAAGGATTAAATATTATAAAATATACAAACTCTTTGCCAACAACCCTTAATCGTAATTGTATCTTTACTGGAAAATATTTATTTTTGTCCAGCTGTTCTCATGCGAGCTGACTAATAACGAACTTCATTTTTATTCATACAGATTAAATTTTAATTTTTTCTATGTGTATTACAAGGGTTAAAAGTACAAAATATTAAATAACTGGTATTTTCAGCTTTATAATATTTGTATTACAAAATAATGTTATAGAACTTAAACCCTTATTCAGTCCTTTTTGTTTTATCACGGGCTGGTTTTAGGTTACACCCCATGTCATTTTACATAAGGATCGATTTAGCCTATCCCTTAGAAATACATTAGACCCTTAAGAAAGATAGAAGATCTATTCCGCAGCCACGATATATCCTATCAACGCGTTGAACAATAAACTGTCATGGCCGAAACACACTGTTGGTCTGAATCACGAAAATTAAGAGCGGAACATAGTGATAACAATCTCCTGCAAGGAAAAGTTGGAGTGTGTTAGTAGTATCCGAGTAACCCGACCGCCCTACTTTACTAGCGTCGTGTTCTGATTTTAAAGTTTACGGTTACTTTAAAAAATGATTGTTTTACACTATATTCTACTACATTGTTTCAATCTTGACAAATACCTCATGTTCCAGTTTTGTAGAGTAATGACGGGGTTTATATCTCGAAACCAATCGTTGAAACAACGAAAAAGGACTGAAGATATATGTTAGGTACTAACCCTGGTTATATTACATCCATTTGTGGAGACATTACTATTAATATTTTTATTGCATAAAGACTATAGTGCAATTAAATCAAATAAATAAGATTACACTACCAATCAATCCTTTCATTGATATTCTAATCATACCGACATCTCATTGATCAGTCCAACCCCGCTCAAGTTTATTTACTGTAGTTTTAGAATGTTTTTCAGCGTCTAAAATGTATCAACCGAATATAAAGTCTTAGACATTCAAATGTGTTTCAATCGATTTTTTATCGTGGTGGGAATTTCAACTGATTATATACTGCCAGTAAGCTTGCTGATCGTACTGGTGCCTACATGTGGTGGATGTTACTTCGATATTTCTTTTTCCAACCATTTGAACTTGATTGGTAAAGTATTACTACCAGCATTAGAAGGTGGTACCAAATCAGAATTCACTAAAAGCTTCTTTGTACAAAACAGAAAATATATCTTCTTCTCAATGCTACGGCAGTTGAAACATTTAGCTTTCACGAGTTTGCCCTCTCATGGGAACCATTCCTAAGAGATATTCTTTTACGTCACTAGCCTTACGTAAATATTTAACAAACAAAATAAATTGAGAAGTAGATGTAATGGCTGTAGCTGCGTCGTAGGTGAGAAAAGAAGATTTTCTTTGCTATAATTCTTCAATTACATTTAACAATATATTTGCTGCCAGGTGTTTTGACCTTCTTATCCAACTTAAATCGGACGGATGTAATTTTGCAGCATCATCCAATATTTGTTTATTGTTCAAAAAATATAATAACAAACTTTATAAACAGTCATAACACTCTTTGACTATTTCGGCATCTGAGAAAGGCTTCGTATTTTTTGGTTAGAATTTCAGTCACAAGATAAGATGGCTTGTAAGTTAGACTTTTTGTTGATTGCGTCGTTCAATACTAACGGACTTTTTTAAGTTTATAATTGTTCTTCATTGAGCTTCAGTTCGGTTCGGTTCGTTATATTCGTGTCGGTTAGGAAAGGTTAGGTTATTTGTAGTTTACGTTACGTTATGTTATGTTATGGTATATAATGTTATATTAGGTTAGGTTTCGTAAGGTTATGTTAGGTTAGGTGAGGTTTGGTATGCTAGGTTATGTTTGCTATATTACGTAAGGTTATGTTAGGTTAGGTGAGGTTTGGTATGCTAGGTTATGTTTGCTATATTACGTTAGGTTATGTTAGGTTAGGTGAGGTTTGGTGTGCTAGGTTATGTTTGCTATATTACGTTAGGTTATGTTAGGTCAGGTGAGGTTTGGTATGCTAGGTTATGTTTGCTGTATTACGTTAGGTTATGTTAGGTTAGGTGAGGTTTGGTATGCTAGGTTATGTTTGCTATATTACGTTAGGTTATGTTAGGTTAGGTGAGGTTTGGTATGCTAGGTTATGTTTGCTATATTACGTTAGGTTATGTTAGGTCAGGTGAGGTTTGGTATGCTAGGTTATGTTTGCTATATTACGTTAGGTTATGTTAGGTTAGGTGAGGTTTGGTATGCTAGGTTATGTTTGCTATATTACGTTAGGTTATGTTAGGTCAGGTGAGGTTTGGTATGCCAGGTTATGTTTGCTATATTACGTTAGGTTATGTTAGGTTAGGTGAGGTTTGGTATGCTAGGTTATGTTTGCTATATTACGTTAGGTTATGTTAGGTTAGGTGAGGTTTGGCATGCTAGGTTATGTTTGCTGTATTACGTTAGGTTATGTTAGGTTAGGTGAGGTTTGGTATGCTAGGTTATGTTTTGCTATATTACGTTAGGTTATGTTAGGTCAGGTGAGGTTTGGTATGCTAGGTTATGTTTGCTATATTACGTAAGGTTATGTTAGGTTAGGTGAGGTTTGGTATGCTAGGTTATGTTTGCTATATTACGTTAGGTTATGTTAGGTTAGGTGAGGTTTGGTATGCTAGGTTATGTTTGCTATATTACGTTATGTTGTGTTAGGTCAATTTAGATTAAAATAGGTTATGTGATAGGTTGATTTAGGTTATTTTAGGTTAAAATAGATTAGGATAGGCTAGTTTGAATAAGCTTATGTAAAGTTAAGTTAGGTTGGGTTAGGTTACGTTTTGTTAGGTTAGATTAGGTTGGGTAAATTATATTGGATTATGCTATATTAGATTAGTTTTCATTATTTTAAGTTATTTTAGTATAAATTAAGTTATGTTATAGTAGGTTATCTTAATAAGTTTAAGTTAGGTTACATTACGTTAGATAGGTTGTGCAGATTTAAGATTATGAGTCAGGTTAGATTTAAGGTTGTGATAGGTTAAGTTTGGTTAGGTTATTTTAGGTTTGTTTAGGTTAAGTTAGATTTTTGGGTCATTCAGATTATGTTAGGTTAGGTTTTATTATGTTATGTTACATTAAATTATGTTAAGTTAGTTAATGTTATGTTGTGTTTAGTTCTCTTAGGTATGCCTAGGTTATGTTACGTTACGTTAGGTTAGGTTTTGTTTAGGTTAGGTTATGCTATGTTGCCCACCTCTCTATTTTAATCCAGCTACCCAGCTTATTTACTGAATATGTAAGTGTAGGGTATGGTTGTATGTGCAGTGGCATGAAGCTCTGCGCTGTCAGTTATGATCTCCACTTGCTTCCTTAAACGCTGTCTGTGTCAGTAGTTCGCAGATATCGTGTACCTACCTCCACTTCGAACATATTCTCATTCATTACTTGATATTTAACATAAATTTTCCTGCATCTTAATTTTTATTTTAACCTTTGTTAGTTACTATATTTAGAACAGTGATAGGAAGCTGTGTGTAAGCAGCAGGCATATCGAAATAGATCCAGTACAACGTCAGTAGCAAGGGGTGCAGTTTGCCGAGAGCTGTTACCCCCTCCTCCTCCTCCTCCTCGTATGTGTCTTAAAGCACCGATGCCTATTTTGACTGCTGGCAATGGGGCCCACAGATTGAGGGGGAGGCCTGATTTCGTCTGTCTCTGCTGCTAATTTAGTGCATTATACAAAGACGAAAAATCCTGATTATTTTAGGGACTTCTACAGCTCTTACAAAATTGCAGTTGTAAAAATTTGTAAGGGCCGCATACATCTTGAGGGCCGCGCAGTGAGTACCGCTGGCTATAAATAAATAAATATAAATGCCTTTATTTATCCAGCGTATTCAAATTTACAATTGCTTCATAAATTAACTGTTGTCCAGTAAATTCAAAATAAATACATGTAAATAATTACAACCAATCTTCACCTAAAAGATAGTAAAGAAACAGTTGTGGTATTATAAAGTGAAAAAAAAATTAATTATTTGTACTTAAGGTGTAATTACTTGAGGTTGCATCTCTTATGTGCTTTTAAATACACAATTAAAATTATGAAGAGTTACTTCATAGGAAGAAATGCAAAGCAATTATTTTGTGCTGCGGGATTGGCTACAGTGTGAGATTCCCTCTTCGATAACCTGTGGCACTGTTCACTAATAGCCATAGCGTCCGTGGAGTGATTGTGCTCCGTTTTGCATCGGTTTATTCAGTTGTGTGAGCGTTCTGTTTTATGGTATACTACTATGGATTACTCGTAGTAATGTGGTAGTGTGCATTGTAATGACAAATAGATTCATTTCAGTTTTATGAAGTTGAAAACCATCAAACAGTTCTAGAAGAAGGTGCCAAATCGTCTACCGCATACATACCCTTAAATATAAAACTTACTGATATTCTTTTAGTAGGAAGCATACTTCTAATAATTAGTATTATTGTTTATTAAAACTCAAACTACGTTATATGCACTACAGTCTTATGTACAGTTTGAATAATTTATTTCTCCTCTCTAAAATCTTTGCGTGGTACAAAATACAAGTTCTGCTACAATGGAGCTAAATTTAAGCATTTGGATGCCTTTGTGATACGAAGCGTACGTACAGCGTCCCAGTTGAAAATATCTCTTTCAAACATTTATGATGTTTATTATCATGTCGTTATTAAGTTTGTTTGAATTATAAGACCTTTAAATATGTAAAAAATAATATAAATCGGACATTTTAAAGTGGTGTTTTCGCAAATTTACGAGTAAAACATAACATAGCAGTTATTTGTAAATGTAACTACTATTTTTTTTATCAAACATATTTTTTAAATTCATATTTATTAGTAAATTTTATTGAATGTTAGTATTTTCATAGGCCGTGACGCAGACGAGACAAGATAGAGAGCCGGCTATGTTACCAAACCGTGCGTGCCTAAGTGAAGGGCAGACGAGACGAGATAGAGAGCCGGCTTTGTTGCCAAACGTGCGTGCCTAAGTGAAGGGCAGGAGGGACGAGAAAGCGAGCTGGCTATGTTGCCAAACCGTGCGTGCCTAAGTGAAGAGCAGGCGGGACGAGAAAGCGAGCTGGCTATGTTGCCAAACCGTGCGTGTCTAAGTGACGGGCAGGAGGGAAGAGAAATTGAGCTGGCTATGTTGCCAAACCGTGCGTGCCTAAGTGAAGGGCAGGCGGGACAAGAAAGCGAGCTGGCTATGTTGCCAAACCGTGCGTGCCTAAGTGAAGGACAGGAGGGACGAGAAAGCGAGCTGGCTATGTTGCCAAACCGTGCGTGCCTAAGTGAAGGGCAGGCGGGACGAGAAAGCGAGCTGGCTATGTTGCCAAACAATGGTTGTCTAAGTGAAGGGTATAGTAAGGGCGCAAATACTAAAGTAAATGACATTCATGTTAAAACCCATTGTTTATTCTGATTCATTGAATAGTATTTTTTGTGGTACCGTATCGTTTTACACAGTTGTAAACAGACAGTGGATATATGCTGTTGTTGATGGATCAAAGTAAGTATAAGATGAAAAGAAACACGACTGCAATATATTGGAGTATTCGGAGAATATATACAAGTAAGGATTTGTGACAGCTTAGTGTCAGACGGCTGGACCTGCAGAGCGGAAAATGTCCGGATTACGCAAGGATTTATTTATAAGCATCATGCAGATTCCATCGTGTTTGATGGTTTTACTTTTTATATTTTCTCAGAGGTCTACGTATTCTCGATTAGTGGCACTATCTTCTAAATGCACTGAACTTTATGAAAGCACAATGCCAGATTACTCGGTTTGCTGGAATAAAACATATAAATAACTACAAGATTTCACTTGAGGGAAATATTATTCTATCAAGTTAAGCATATTCGACTGGCGGCAGGTTCAAATTTCTATAGAATTTTCAGACTCGTGCAATACTGCAAGGTAAAGGGGATGTATTTTAATTCAAGATTGCTGTATGATTTGCATTCTAATATATTTGCTTATACAATTCGCAGGATGGAGGTTACGTTGAATCAATACTAAACATAAAACATGTTACATTAAATATGTTGAGGTATAGGGTTAAACCACACATTGTGTTGAGATATGCGATGAGTGACTCTTTAAATAGAGGTCATATAAAACTCAAGTACTTGTAATAAAAACTCTTCAACGATTTGTGTGAGATATATATTAATTTCAAAAAGAGCAAAGGGAAGGTGTACCTGCCACACTTTCATGATTGTATACAGTAAAACTAGGTATTACTTATGTCGGCTTAACTGATACCAAGGAAAACAAAAATGGTTAGAAGAACACTATAGTTAAATCCTAATAAAATAATTTTTTGTATACATTAAACAATCGTTTCATCATTATTAGTTCCAATTTCTTTGTATCCAAATGTTAAGTGACAAAATATTCTCATGTAGGATGTAGGGGTACAATTCTACGTTCTGTTTTTTTATTTAAACAATTTTATTTGTACGTTACATATCATTAAAGTGTTAATTAAGTTTTTCAGAATAATACAAGTTTCACAGTTTTATGGATAGATATTTTAGATATGGGTTAGGTATATGATAGTTTATACACATTATAGTAATTTCTAAATATATTACTATAACGATATACTATATTCTTTCTTGTGAACTTGTTTTAAACTTCCTGAAACATCAAGTGCACTCTTACTACCAATACGTTTAGTTAACATGAAATTTTTTCTGGAATGTAACTTAGTGCTGAAAATAGTAGCAAACATTAATTTTGCGGCATCAAAACATTTAATATCAATGTAAAATAATGCACGTTAATTAACCGAATAGTTACATTCATACTACATTCCCAATGTTGAGGGTACTTAATACATTGATTAATCAAACAATCTACATATCAGATAAAGATACCTGCAATGTAAAGAAGAGGATACGTATTGAGTCTTCCAGTTTAGAAGTTCTGACAAATCCTTCTTCATAGAGCAGGGATTTGAAAATTCGGCAAAAAAGTGAAAGGAAATTAGTAACTTTCGAAAACTAATTGGTAGTGAAAATATTTAAACGTTATGACTATATATATATATATATATATATATATATATATATATATATATATATATATGATTGTGATATATCGAACATTACAGGAAACCAGACAAAATTAAAGAACCGTTTAAATATACATACATTGCAACAGTACTTAGAACTGAAAGTGTAGTACTACTCTCACTATTCATATTTTCCTAGATTCTTTTAAATCTGTTCAAGATAAACTGGCTAGCAGTCGACATCCTTTTGCAAAACATAGAGTCTTCAATGTTTGGAGACTTCAAAGGCTTTAGCTTGAGGCCGTTAGCTCTGTTAATGGTCAAGTAAATAACAAGTCTCCTACTAGAAACAGTGTGGATCAAGCACCTGAATTTAAAATTTCATTAGAGATTCACCGATGTGATTCAATTGGAACCATAGTTTTGAAGAAATTAACATAAAAACAAACATTTTGAGTTCAAAAACTGGTTTGTTAGTAATCACCACACACCACCTCACCACCCCTTACCAGCTCATCACCAGTCAGTTTCTGCCGATACACAGTTACTTACCTTAATAGGACACAAGCTGAGCCAGTAATCGTCACACAGCGCCGCGCCGCCCCTCACTAGCTCATCAACAAACTTCCCGTCAGTTATTACCGATAAACAGCGCTACATACTATGACAGAACAGAAGGTGAGCCCGTAATCGCCACGCAACGCCGCGCCGCCCATCACTAGCTCATCAACAAACTTCCCGTCAGTTATTACCGATAAACAGCGCTACGTACTATGACAGAACAGAAGCTGAGCCCGTAATCGCCACGCAACGCCGCGCCGCCCATCACTAGCTCATCAACAAACTTCCCGTCAGTTATTACCGATAAACAGCGCTACGTACTATGACAGAACAGAAGCTGAGCCCGTAATCGCCACGCAACGCCGCGCCGCCCATCACTAGCTCATCAACAAACTTCCCGTCAGTTATTACCGATAAACAGCGCTACATACTATGACAGAACAGAAGCTGAGCCCGTAATCGCCACGCAACGCCGCGCCGCCCATCACTAGCTCATCAACAAACTTCCCGTCAGTTATTACCGATAAACAGCGCTACGTACTATGACAGAACAGAAGCTGAGCCCGTAATCGCCACGCAACGCCGCGCCACCCATCACTAGCTCATCAACAAACTTCCCGTCAGTTATTACCGATAAACAGCGCTACGTACTATGACAGAACAGAAGCTGAGCCCGTAATCGCCACGCAACGCCGCGCCGCCCATCACTAGCTCATCAACAAACTTCCCGTCAGTTATTACCGATAAACAGCGCTACATACCATGACAGAACAGAAGCTGAGCCCGTAATCGCCACGCAACGCCGCGCCACCCATCACTAGCTCATCAACAAACTTCCCGTCAGTTCTTACCGTTACACAGCGCTACGTACCATGACAGAACAGAAGCTGAGCCCGTAATCACCACGCAACGCCGCGCCGCCCATCACTAGCTCATCAACAAACTTCCCGTCAGTTCTTACCGATAAACAGCGCTACGTACTATGACAGGACAGAAGCTGAGCCCGTAAACGCCACGCAACGCCGCGCCGCCCATCACTAGCTCATCAACATAACTTCGATCAGTTCTTACCGTTACACAGCGCTACGTACCATGACAGGACACAAGCTGAGCCGGTAAACGCCACGCAACGCCGCGCCGCCCATCACTAGCTCATCAACATAACTTCCCGATCAGTTCTTACCGTTACACAGCGCTACGTACCATGACAGGACACAAGCTGAGCCGGTAATCGCCACGCAGCGCCGCGCCGCCTCTCACCTTTGGGAAATCATTGACACAAAATAATCCAACCCTGTTTTGTTTGATGTATTAAATTCCCTCAATATCCTTTGTTTCCCCAGTGTACTGAATTATAGGGCACAGAACTTTTGTGTATTAAACATTAAATGTAAGATAAAAAGATTAATGACAATCATTTGTAACCGTATCATTAATATGATTTTAAAGGCCTTATTATTTAATCATATTTATATATTAAAAATAGATGTAATACGATCTAACCATTCAAAACTATTCCAAATAAAAGTTTTGTTTTTATATATGAGAATAATAAGATGTAATACATATTAAAAATTTTAAACTCTGGTAATAAGAACTTTTAATGTTATAGTGATGCAAAAGGATTAGTTGTTGCATAGATTAAATTTATATATTTACGGAAGCATATACAGTACTAGTTTGAGTTTTAGGTACATTATACAGTTTTGCATACACATGGCTAGCCAGCGAAGGGATCCAAGGGTCCGGATACCCCCCTCAATTTTCAATGGTTTCAATTGCTTTTTAGTAAGTGATTATTATTATTTAAATAATTAAATATTACTGACATGTACTGCTGAAAGATCGCTCTCAACATATAAAGCGGTCAAGAACTTTTTAAGGAACAGATTGGGGTCTTACTTTCTGTCCACTACGGGAAAAGAATCAGTTGTCTTGACTCCCCCAAATCTTTTTCCAGTGGCACGTCGGATTTTGCTGTACCCAGTGTAGGTTCAGCTGGAAGGTATAAACCAGGCAGAAGTGAACCCTCCTGGGTAGTACATGGTTTTATTTAGTACATTGAACTGTATCTGGAAATAAATTGATGTTATGTAATTAGGCTATTTCCAATCTTGCCACTTAGAAGGTAATATATATTAAAAAGTTTGGTAAAATTTTTTAAAATCACTTTAATAATGCTTATTTAATGTAAAGTAGCTGTTAGATTTTGCACAGATGCAAATGTCAGCCATCTAGAAATTTTGCAATTGATTGACTAAATTATTTCCATATTTAATATATAAGGCCAAATAGACGAGAAATGATAATATGCAATACTATATAAAAAAGACTGTAAGACCTAATATATCAAGTGTGTGTTCATTTTGCTACGTTTTAGAGAACATCCAACGATTCACCGTTTACGCGTCGATCGAGTTTGTAATAATTTAAAATCGATTTTACATTAAACACTTTCTATACAAATAGTTTCAAATGTTTCAAAACCTGACGAAAATATCTTCACCTGGCTTGAAGAGGCAAGTCTCTAAAAATGAGGCGTAAGTTGTGTCCTGGAAATGCCAAAAGTCTGCTATAGGGTGTATAAAAACAAATAGGAGCCTTTCACTTTATTTCTTTATTAGTAAAATATACAGTCAAAAACACAACTCTTGGATGAAATGCAATGCCAGTTACCAACGTTTGTTCAGGTATTTTGTATTGCGTAATTTGGAAATCATAAGGATATCTTTTGTCCTTAAACTATACAAAAGTGATGGTGTACTAGAGATAATAGGGATACACGGGAAAGAAAAATTTCTATTGTAAGGTCGTAAGAAGTATAACGAATTTAATTTCAAAATGGATCTACTTGGTTGATTATAATGAAATTAAATACTCAAGGCGCAATGAACAATTTCTACATTTATCAGCCAATTTGTTTTCTACTTATAAAAGACTTTTAGATATTTATTCAATATAATAAAAGTTACTTTTACTTTTAGTAATATTATGTTAAATTATCTTAATAAATATCTAATTATTTTTATTAGCAATACGTATATCCCATTGCATTTAGTCATATATTTACACATAATTATCAATTTTTTTAATGAAAATTATCTCTTATCTCAAGCAAGTACATAGGATAACTCACAGAAGTGGGTATTTATCTAAGCAAGACTCCAAGTCGTTCCTGCCGCATCACAGCGTATGTTGAATGACAGTCGGGCGTCTAGAGTTATAGATAAAAGCAAACTTCTATTAGCTAATGGTTCATAAATAAGTTCATTCAGGATCCTGTGCAGTGAAAATGCCTGGACTGGCCACACGCAGCCTTTTGGTATGTTTAAACCTTTTTCTTTCCCTTCTTTACTTCTTTCTGTTCATTGCTTTTGTACGTATTAATATCTCCCCGACCTGACGAAGGTTATAGATTTCAATCTTCGAAACGTTGAGTTATACCTTTCACAACCTACAACTATGGCTAATGTCTGAAATCCTGTTATCCTTTCAAACCATTCATCATCAATAACAAACTTTAGAAAAATAGCGGGGTATGTTTTTATGTATGCTAGGATGCACGTATTTCCTGCGCATCATAACTATGTTCAATGACAGTCGGGTGTCAAGAGTCATAGATAAAAACATACTCCTATTAGCTAACAGTTAGGATAACTGACATAAGTGTGTATTTATCAATGCTAGACTGCACGTAGTCACGACCGCTATGATCGTAGGGAAACGAAAACGCTTGCTCATATCACCCCTTCTTAAGCTGTATTTATAGTTGTATACCTCTTATAATTTGGTCTATATAGTCAATAAAAATATTACAATTGAATAATCCTCTCAAATATATCAGGAGCTCATGGCCTAAAATCAATGTTCTTCCTCGTACCAAGAGAAATCAATGTACCAAGGTATGATAGGCGTCCTTAAATACTTTGCCATCATACTCTGTGCGTGTTACCGAACAAATGGGAAAGATATAAAGACTAGGAGTAGGGATTAACCCTCGACCTCTTGATCACAAAGTTAGTAGCTTTCTTCCAGGTACTAAGAGGAACCTAGGTATCAAGTTCGAAGACTAAGATCTTTCTATCAAGAATTATCGCTTAGACAAGCGGACAGACGGATGGAAAACGACAAGATTTTAAGAAAGTCCTGTCAGGTTCATAATTAAAAAAAATTATGCATAAATTTATGATTCTATTTTTCTCTACATGCAGCGGTTAACTAACCGGACAAGGGGATAAACAAAGAGGTTTTCAGAGAACCAGTGAGAGTGGCTTACGCTCAGAGTTATGTTCGACTGTTTAGTTAGTTTGAAAGAATTATATCCCTGGGAATTGTTAAACATTTTCAGTTTTCCCTCCCAGGTACGAGAAGGGACTCGTATAAATATTAGCCATAAAGTTGGTTTATTGCTAATGGAACATCCGGTTGTTAGTTGAATTTGTTTGTTTATCTGCAACCTTATACTGGGAACTCTTATCGGACTGTTGTAACTTTAAACAACACGAGTACATTACTTCGTCTGTATGTGTCTCTCTAGCCATACTTTCCATCAGTTTGGTAAACTACTTTCATAGAATTCACATAAAGAAGTTAATGTATATAGCCTACTAAACATTGATATATAACCATCAATTATTTAACAATTCATTCTGCAATAATAATTTTCACAAGTCGTCTACAATTAAATTCGTAACAGATATGTATACGATACAATAAATTTTATGTTGTGTTGTGTTGTATATATACCGGATTCGCATGTAATCCCCGACCGAGTAACAAATTAAACAAAACTCGAACTCAACACATTACGACATAAATAATAATAGCAACCAAATTATTCTTTTAACAATCTTTATTCCTGGAACAATTAAATTACATTATACACCCAACACACGTATTTGTTATTGGTTATTTGAATGACATCTTTTAATTGAAATGTGAGATTTAAACATCGTAATATAATTGAAAATATTCATTGTTCTCCACTGCTTCCTGTATGTCTTAAGGATATCTGGATTTTAGACGTCACCTTAAAGTTGGCTCTACTATAATATAGAATGTAACACAATGTTCTGGTAACACAGTGTAAACTTGTCAAAAATGACCAATACTCTCGCAATAACCACACCATTATATTATATATATTAATATATATTATATTATTATATTATTCTTTATTGAACATATTCTTAGAGAACAGTACAATCTTCAGATTTTATTCTGTTACATCAGGTTAGGAAGTTCTGTTTAAAATTCATTTATCGTGTAAAATGGATAGTCTTGAAGCCAGAGTTTTAGTTTGTGTCCAAACTGCAGTCGGTCTCTCCTCTTCAGTTCTAGTGGGAGGGCGTTCCACAGCTTTGCTCCGACATACGTTGGCTTCTTCTCCGTGGGACGCTAGGCGGTGAGCTGGAAGATGGTAGTTTGCAGCATCCCGAGTGTTGTAGTCATGTTGCTGTGCTCCAGTCATCACTTCATCGGGTGATTTCAGGTGTACGTAGGTCACAGCTTCTAGGATGTATAGGTTGACCACAGTAAGAATCTTCAGTTCTTGAAAGGCTTGCCTGCATGATTCTCTTATGCGTGAATCACATTTGATTCAGGTGAGCATATCGAATGTAATATGTAAACATTTAACCGCTATTCTCGAAAGCTTATTAATTCCGGAAAAAAACATAGCCAAAAACTGAACAGGCACACACTATTAAAGGTCTCAATATAGTTTTACAAATCACTAGCTGTTACCCGCGGTTTCGCACGTAATTTTCAAACTCGATGTATACTACTTAAAAAAAAAAAAACCACTTACGATGGAGTCATATAAAATGTTTCAAACCTAAATGGGAGTAGATTAAATTATTTAAGTGTTCATGGTTAAGATGATCAGTTTAAACTGATACATATATCATATTTTGCATGCGTTCGAGTATTTATTGCTGCCTGCAATATCTCGCCTATGCTCACCGCTGCACGGAGGTCTGCGATCCCGCCCCGGGCGAGCGCGTCTCTGCCCCCTCTATCCGCGCTTTTCTGCCGCTCTTTCGCTCCCTACATTAATTTTCTTAAGGCAGAAAAAGTTAATGGGCAGCCACTGTTTCACCATATTGATGAATTTCGTTCGATATTTAATTTTCTTAATATAGATATAATATTAATTTCTGAGATTTGGCTAAAACCTGTTAGACCATACTAGTGATAAAATCGTCAAACTAACTGGTTCTATACTTTTTTTAAGAACGACCGCCTGTACAAGCGAGGTGGGTAGTTGCTGCATATGTTCCTACTTCTGTCATATACTCATCCGACACTTCTATCCGAATACATGTTTCCGTACGTTAGTGTTAATATTGCCCCTATATTGGCTTCCTTGCTGAATATCAACCCATACTTATCGGCCTTATGGCTCGTTACAGTAACGCCATTGTCATAGGCGACCTGAACTCGGACTTGATTAGAACTCCTCATACCATGACCAAACATACTTGACTACAATATCAATATATTAACGTAATTTTACTGCCGCTTAAACCTACCCACCATACCGCTGCATCCGACACTTGGCTAGTATAGGATTACATGTATTTAATTTGAAAAGAACGTACCAGTTTTCATTTGTAAATTATTGACAGATTTTGAAGAATGAAGAATAAGATATTGAAACGAATATTTTCAGAATGAATCATTTCATAAAATGTTGAAATAAAAATGTACGTTTACTCTTAGAGTATGCTTTCAAGACTATAAATATTAAGACATTTCGAATGGTTCCTAGATTAATCAAACATATAATAGTGTTGTAATTTTATTATCCTTACATAGAAAATTTGGTTAGATTTTAACAGGCTCTTTTAGTTAATAACATGTGTTTGCTGCAATTAATTTTTTATAGGAATTGTTGCAACTTTAGAGGCCAGTGAGACAAAGTCCTGATGTCAGAGGAAAAAATTCTTTCTTAGTGCGCCTCTAGAGCACAAGATACTCCTATGTACCAAATTTTATGTCACAATCTTATAAATAAATATGAATCGCATAATGTGATCCTAAGCGCTGACCTCGAGAAGGACTGGACCAATTTGACTAATTTTAGTTTATTATGGTGTATATGAAGAGAAGGATTAGAAAAATACCTGAAATATTTTGGATTTATGATCTATTTATGCCAACTCATGTTGACAGTTTCATTTAAAATTCCACATATTGGCTCAAAGATCTGTGTACATTTAAATGTTAGAAAATATTAACTGTACAGTGCTTGATCAGTAGTTTTCTGTAGATAGCAAATGCAAAGTTAATATCAATTTCTACTCAAGATTACACCAGTGACAAAATTAAAACATCTAATTAATTTTTATTATATTAAAACTGTTATAAAACCAACCCTAATGACCAAAGCTGTATATGCTTTCACATATGGTACTTCAAAGTAGTGGGATTCCTTCAAATTGTGATATGGCATTTTAACAGTGGCTTAAGGAAGAAAAGAGACATAAAATAATAAGCCTCAAAGATCCATTCTTTCCTAAAATACTGTCCGAAAACAACGAGACTTTATAGTGTAAAAATTGTTCACTATTATTATAGAAAGTTTCCTCCTGAACCGTAATAGGTTAGGCAGTCCTACGGGTGTATGTATATTTTCTTCATCGTGAAACAAGGCAAACTCAAATATGACACTGGAAATGCCTTAGACCGAAAGAGTATAAGTAGCTGAACATGATCGCTTTTTGACCGAAATAGATATCCGGGAGCTACTATCATATAGTTTTTGATCGGGGCAATATGGCAAACTCAACTGCAACACCATAAGTGAATCTATACGATTGGAAATTGACACCTTTTAACGTAAGTAGGCTTCTCGAGGCCTATGTATGATGTCGGAACATCAAGGTGGAATCCTATTAGGCGGCACTGAAAATATATTAGGCTGAATTTACATGACAAGGGTTGTGTTTGTTTTCGTGTGGCATCAAAGGTGATTCAGCTGTGGCGTTGTAAATATGATTAATTCGAACCAGGAACCCCCATACACGTGGAAAACATGATATAAGACAGGTTAAAAATCCTGATACTATTAACCATAAAAACGTAAATAATATGTACTTGATGTTTGCCTACCTACATTTTAAAAATATCAAAGGACTCCATCATAACACATTATAAGTTCTTTTACAAGTTAATATAAAATCAGTCAATATAAAATGCCAAAATATCAATATCTAGTAAAATTATTTAAAAACCAAGAGTGAAGCAGATTTTATAAGTATGAAATAAAAGAAATTTATGAGCAACATTCCATGATATTTGTCAGAACAGATCCAGTTATTTCAGTAATACTGAAATAAACAAATCTCAGTAGTACTGAAAGAAACACATTTCAGTAATACTGAAATAAACAAATTTCAGTAATACTGAAATAAACAAAGTTTAGTGATGGAATACTAAAGTTAATGGCTGAAGTCTTTTTAGCTAAAGCCCTTATAATGAAGTATGATGGAGCCATTAAATGATTTTATTAAAAGGATATGTTTCCAGCATGTATCCGTTTTTACTTCTAATATTATGTTAATGGAAATTAACGACTACTTCAGATCTTATGTCTTATGTTATTGTATCTAAATAACAAAAATTTGGAAAAATATTTCATAAAAGTAATATTTCGAAATAAAAATATGCTTGTGTAATTGTGTTACTCTCATTTGTGTAATTGAGCATCGATCATCTAAAAGTATAAGTTTAAATATATCCACAAATATCTCTTCGGACACTTTCAAATTTATAATATATATATATATATATATATATATATATATATATATATATATATATATATTACGCATATTTTTTGCAAAAAAAAAAGCGCTGAACCATGTAAGATGGTGCTTGATGGTCCCCTCACGCGTCTGCTATTTATCAATCCCCAAGTATTTCCTTCATCACAACGAGGTTCTTCCAGAAAATTGAATATTTCTGCCATGAATATTTGGGTAGTCAAGATACATAACAGGATTGTATTCCCTCCAATAGTACTACTTATCATTTCTAATACTGTTATAGGTTCTAGTGTACTTAAACCATTTGTTCACAACGTAACTGAAAATCTGTTGAAAGCATCTTAATTTCAGTACAAGAATCAATTTTAAGATGAATTCACTTTGCTTAATATTTGCTCTATATATATTTTATTAAAGACTGAAAAAAGGATACCTTTCCCTTTTCTACGGTAACATACTTAGCGGACAAATTATATTAAAAAAACTAGTAATATCCAACACACTTATTTCATATTAACTGTGTGTTTATTAAGCACAAAAGTGTATATTGCTACATACTATTTAGTATTTATTCTTTAATTATAATCAATACCTCATTTTCTTATAGTATTAAAAACCTGACATAAGATAAATTCATGTTGTGATAAAACAAATAACATTACTAGTATTGCTAAATGAGATGTTAACGAATTTGATTTTTTTGCATACAAATTACAAGTTTTGGCCTTATATATCTAGATACCTGGTATACGTTTAAGAATCATCAGGCTTTGTATTATACTTCCCTAACTGTCTATCCCAATGTTTCTCACGGACAGCTTATCCATTCTATGGGATCCGGCAACTTTCGATAGGTTTATAGATCATCATCAGTCCACATGATATCCTACCTTTTCTGTCTGCCCTAATGCATCGTAAGCATTTCTTTTCCCTATTATGGGATTCAGCGAATTGTAATAGGTTTATGGAATGCCATGGGGTTATTTATAATACTGCCAACATTGTCGTAATTGGTTGAACGTTTAACTAAGCCTACAAATTTTATTTATAGTTGGAATTGTAAGAGGTTTTTACTGATTTTAAAATTTTTAATAAAAGCTCTCCATTACTGGAAAGAAAAAGTTAGGCCGATCCATGCTTTTGAAGAACAAACAGGGATGCTCGAGAACAAACAGAACCGCGAATCTTAATGATACTTTGTAGGTTACCGGACCTCGTAACAAGGACTTTGCATGCTGGCGAAGCACTGGAACAGATAGGGATAGTAGGGAACAAATAGAACATGATGCTAAATGAACCTATCGCACTTTACCGGACCTCATAGCAAGGAAAATACATGCTTGTTGTTAAGCATTGGAATAGATAGGGATAGTAGGGAACAAATAGAACAATGATGCTAAATGAACCTATCGCACTTTACCGGACCTCATAACAAGAACAATACAAGCTTGTTAAGCTGGAATAGATAGGGATAGTAGGGAACAAATAGAAAATGATGCTCAATGAACCTATCGCACTTTACCGGACCTCATAGCAAGGAAAATAAAAGCTTGTTAAGCATTGGAATAGATAGGGATAGTAGGGAACAAATAGAACAATGATGCTAAATGAACCTATCGCACTTTACCGGACCTCATAACAAGGAAAATACATGCTTGTTAAGCATTGGAATAGATAGGGATAGTAGGGAACAAATAGAACAATGATGCTAAATGAACCTATCGCACTTTACCGGACCTCATAGCAAGGACAATACATGCTTGTTAAGCATTGGAATAGATAGGGATAGTAGGGAACAAATAGAACAATGATGCTAAATGAACCTATCGCACCTTACCGGACCTCATAACAAGGACAATACATGCTTGTTAAGCATTGGAATAGATAGGGATAGTAGGGAACAAATAGAACAATGATGCTCAATGAACCTATCGTACTTTACCGGACCTCATAGCAAGGACAATACATGCTTGTTAAGCATTGGAATAGATAGGGATAGTAGGGAACAAATAGAACAATGATGCTAAATGAACCTATCGCACTTTACCGGACCTCATAACAAGGACAATACATGCTTGTTAAGCACTGGAACAGATAGGGATAGTAGGGAACAAATAGAACAATGATGCTCAATGAACCTATCGCACTTTACCGGACCTCATAACAAGGACAATACATGCTTGTTAAGCACTGGAACAGTTAGGGATAGTAGGGAACAAATACAGGTGTGAAGGTAGCAGATTTGCTATCTTTGGACATTTGCTATCTTCAGTGGCATACCACACTACTATGATAACTAAATAGCATAGGCCATAATAGGTCCGCATTGAACGACTAACGACTGGTAACTGACCAGAGGCCAAAGTAAATAGCTATCTTCACCACAGACACAAGACAGGGTAATCGGGAAACGAAGTTGGGCCTTTTATTATTATTGAATCATTTATTATTTGATGAACGTCGAAAACCATACTGCAACTCAACATTGTTTTATTAAAAATATATGAGAATAATAAATGGCGAACTAAAACCCTTTATAAAAATTATTTTTATTCCAGACACGTGTTTTTGTTGAAATAATTTTCAAAAAGGGTTTCAGTTCACCATTAATTATTCTAATATAAAGATAACCCTATAATGTGGAGTTAATACCATAAAAATATATTATTTGATTGTTCTTTCTTCTTAACTAATTCTTTTGAATTAGCAACAATATCGGCTTACTCCTGACTAATCGGTTAGTTCGGTAATGTAATGTATGAAGCCTTCTTTCATTTTCCTCAAAAAATAAGATTGCTGATGAATTGTGTTGGCTTCATCCCGAGTCACACATGTTCTTCGAACCAATAAAAGAAACAAAATGAGAACAGAGCTATAGCTAAATAAATACATTAATGTGATCATCAGCTGAATTTTGATCGCTGCTGCTATAAATATAAATTGAATATGATCGAAGAGAAGATAAGTTTACCATTTGCCCATTGCCTAGTACTAAACACTCCAAAAAAGATATCAAATATTTTTATATTCTTGTGTATTTTTAGAAAAACAAAAGTATAAATAAGAATGATTAAATGAAGGAGGAGGAGCTCTTCTTATTGGAATATCAATGTTCTATTATTTTACAAAAAAAACTCACAATTCTCCAATAATTTGTGTATAAAACATTGTTGATTCACACCTGATGATGGCATCTTAGATGTTGAAAGGCCTCGAGGTAAAATACACAAATTATTGGAGAATTGTGAGTTTTCTTTTGTAAAATAATAGAAAAAAGAATGATTCATTATGGGATTCGTGTAATACCTACTACACTATAATGAAGACAGTCTATAACTAATGGTAACTAACTGTTAGTGTGTATGGACTGTTTCACTTAGTGTGGGAGATGTTCGGTACCTTGGTAGCATTACACAATAGGTTCAGTAAATACAATACCTTCAGCTGTTCAAGACTTAAGTCAGCCTCTATCAAACCACAATGTTACCTAAAACTTCTCTTACACTTAGCCTCCAGCACTATACTGATGAGTGTATCTTACTGTTGAATCTGTTTGGTAATACTGATGAAAAATTATACAATACGTTCCTTAAGTAAAGTAAAGTTATCTGTTCAATTCTCAGGTCAGCCTCTTTCAAACCACAATCTTACTTACAACTTCTCTTGTATGTAGCCTCCAGCACTCTACTGATTATTACATCTTACTGTTGTAGCTGTTTGGTAACACTGATGAAAAATTACACAAACGTTCCGTAATTAAAGTACACTTATCTGTTCAATTCTCAGGTCAGCCTCTTTCAAACCACAATGTTACTTACAACTTCTCTTGTATGTAGCCTCCAGCACTCTACTGATGAGTTTCATCCTCTTCCCTCTGCTCATATCTTTTTAATATTCTCATTTCTATTTTAATTGCAGTTTGAAAGCTCGGCATGCCCGTAGGGCTTTTCTTTTTACGCTGAAATTGTATAAGACATTATATTACTATTTAAAAGATTTCGGTTTTTGACATTGTGTATCATTGTACTAGCAGCTTAATTCAGTTTAAAATAAATTTCATTTAATTTCATTTTTATATTAGCCGTTACGTTTTACCACTAAAGTAGTAGTTATAAGTACTAGAATGTGAAAATGTTTCTTCATTAAAAAACCTAAACTGGATAATCTACTGGCCCTTAACCAAATTATGATTAGAATACTATTTCACAGAATAATTAAAAACGAAAACAATCGAGTATGATTGCACGTATATAGCCTATTTATTTATGGGCTTGGTATATTACAAGGATATTACAAGTAATTTGAACAAAATTTACAAAAAATTGTAAGGAATGGTTATTCTCTCAAATAGTAAAATTTTTAAATTGTACGCAAAAAAGGAATCAGCGTATTGCAACGCCCTCTTGTTAATAGCACTGAATAGTTCCCTTAGATCGTGATCCTTAGATCACAAACTACATGCTATTCAAAATGTAGGTGTATGTCTATCTATGGGGTTCTACAGAGCGTTATTGAAGTCTATAATTCACTAGTCTGGCAGATATTCTCTTCTGTCTGTTATGGAGTCCGTCTGTCTATGTGCAGCGTATCTGAAGAATGAAATGAGATATAGGTTTTAAATTTTCATGAAATTATTAAGCAGTAGCGGTAGTAAATTATTCACTGTGAAAACTATCAAAATATCACATTTATACATCTCACTGACTTTGGTCATTATATCTGAGTTACTCCAAAACTGGTGGTAGTGTTCTCAACAATTAAGTCTAAATATATGTCTGATGTAATGTTCAAAATGTGTCCTAACTCTATATAAGGTCTTTTATTTTTTATTTTTAATCTTATCTTTTTCAATAGCAGGTCGTAAATAATTTTTTTAAACTTTCATAAATTGAGGTGGTATGTGTAAAACAGGCAAACGCCCTTTTTTGGCAGATGACATTTTCGGCTTCTCTATGATTTTAATAAGCGGCCTGCAGAGTTTTATTCTTGTATCTCTATGTTTCGTTTTTTGGGAGTTTTTAAAGCAGATTATGTCAATACCAAAGCTGATTATACAAAACCAGGATAATCAACACTCCTCAAATTATTATGATATATATGTATAAAGATGATTGTTTATTTTGTTCAAGATGAGTCAAGGAAGCAGTGAAAATGTTACATAGAAATCAGTAAAAATATAAATTGAGAAAAACATGCCCTTGAAATGTTGTAAAAAAGAGTGTTAGAGAAATATCAGCTTAAACTAACAAGAAACCATCCCAGGTTTTTTAATAGGTCAGTTTCTGTAAAGTTTGCTATATATTTGTTTATAAATTTAAATATTACATAATTATAGGATAAATATGTACAAAAATATTATTTTGAGAATATAATTAGAATTTACTGCATAGGTAAATTATTAAAAAAAGTACGAGTAATTTTTCACGCAAGTATCCGTGAAATTAGGTTGGTAATGGTACAAATAGACAGCTGGTCGTCTGGAAGTTTTGTTTTGCTCCTAAGTGACAAAACAAAATTCATGATATTTAACTTACGAGGTACAAGTAATTTTGAATATGATGTATACTACCATCATTTTACGTGCTCTGCGGGTAACGTTTGTAATTGTAAAAAGATTGAAAAAGTGGACAGATACAAATACCTTAGGCTTACCATTTTACGTCATGACTTGTTTTATAGATTTTGAATGGTTTTGTTGTTAATATATTATTATGTAGCGGTTTCATTCCTTCTTTGAGTTTATTTTTACTATGTTATTTTAATCTGATGTGCATCCTTCATCGGGCTTTTGCCTATTGGATGCTCTATTTTATTTTACAAATTATCGAGTTTGTTTTTTTTAAGTTCTTTTGATTGTTAAGTTTACTTTTAGTTTGTTTGAAGATTATATTATTATTTGATTATTTTTAAGTTTTTAAATATTTGCAAGATCAATGGTTTTATATTCTTTGTTGTTTTTGTTTTGTATAAATATATTGTAAAAGTTTGTAAATACTGTGAAATAAAATCTTTTTGAAATGAAATGAATGAATGAAGTTGACTACGATTAACGATTACATTAGGGTAGAACAGCTGGAAACTAATTTCTTTAGCTTTATGTTTGGATGGTCGGAGACCGATTAGAGGCTTCGGTTATGAGGTAATGTAGATTAGGCAAGGGATGTACTTGAGGTTCTGATTCGCGAATTTTTAAATTTTTTTCTGTATTTGGTGTAATATTGCTTTACTTTTAGTGTCTAAAAACATTCTGCGTGGGAATTTGCATTAGTAAAAATTGTATATTCAAATTAAAACTGTTGTAGGTGAAATTATTGTCAACTAATTAAGTTTTCTTTTTAAATAAATTTATATTGTTGTAATACATTTGGATAGCGAAGATTAGAAGCTTAACTAAATTACTAACGGAAGATTGTAAGGCATTACCAGTTGAAGGAAGAAGTAAAGTTTATTGAAGTAAAGTTTTCAATTTAAATTATATTCCAAGGTTGTTTTCAATAGAAATGTAATACGCAATTATAAGAATAAATTTTGAAACTTTAATATTCCAAGATATGAAGTAATTAATTTTGAACGGAATAAAGATATTATAATTACAGTTTTAACTTTGAATCCCTAACAACTGAAACAGGAAGTTGCAAAAGAGGCATGAATAAGTTTTAAACGAATTTGTAGATTAAATTGTGTTTAATTCCGCCCACAAGAAAGAATACATTGATTTATTTATAAATATATATTGAAATGTTTATTTTACTTGAGTTTTACAAGAAGGTGTAACTTTAGTTAGATTTTTAATTTTTTAGTCAAGATGTAAATAATTTTAGTTTAATTTCTTAAGACGTTTCTTGAGAGCGCTTTGAGAAGAAAAGTGGTCTTGTACCCAATTGGTGGGTTATGCAACAAATTTTGGAGTATTGTTTCAACATTATTTTGTTGAATGCCATTTTTTTATTTTGAACTTTAGTTAAACTGTGATTTATTAAACAAATTTTAAACACATTATCCTGTATATCCTCTTAAATATTTAATATTAATAAAATAATAATAATATGATAGTAAAAAAGTAATAATTTAGCCTTCACCAACTTGATAATATCTGTTTATAGCCTCGAAGGTGCAACAAAACACGCTTCTTTCTAACACAGTAGAAGTCTAGACACCTATCACTCATGTGGTAGATGCCAAAAGAAAAAAGATATAATGTTTTAGACGTACTGCGTTAAAATGTGGATTTCTGAAACTGTTTGAAGAATTTTACTACATATTTATCCAATTTTAAAAAAAAAAAACCGCGTCATACAACAAAAAGCTCTTGTATGGGACATAGTAAAACTCTACCTTCAGGCAATGCATAGTCAAATATCTCATTAAATCAAAGAAATGGTATTTTGAAAACCTATATCTCAGTCATAAATATGACCTATTTTAAGTGTTTATTAAAAGACTGGAGAAATTAAAAAAGTTACATAACACAATTTACCATTAATTATTTTATACGAATTAAACTGCATTTTACCATGCCAGATGTTTGTGATTCTAGCTTTTATTGTATAGTGAAACTAAAGAGTAATTAAAACGATGAATGCAAAGCTAGTTTTAATATTCATTAAAAGAATCATAAATTATTTAAAAATTGATCTTAAGCAATGCAGGTGTGATTAAAGTAAAATTATTTTTGAAATTTTATTATGCAAACGAAACATTACGAACTAAATTATTTCAAGATACAATCGTACCTCACGCTAAAGTGTTTTTCCTTGTGTGTTGTGTTAGCTAGGTTCTATTTTGGAGCATGCTATACATTTTCAAATAACAAAAATCAAGACGTGTGATGATGAATCCAGCAATAGTAGCCTATGTTTAAAATTTGTTTTGATTTTTAAGTCCAGCTGATGTATAGTGGTATGGGGTTTAGTTGTAGGTCGTCATGAACGTGAATATGCACAAGAAAGTAACATTTTATTTAGTTAATGATTGAAAACCTTTTGAAAATATAATCATTTTATTTAAATAATTTAAAATAATTAAAGTTTTCTCCAATCACTCATTATAAAAGTTTATTATGTTATTTAAATTTAAATGAATCATTAGCCTACTATCTCCCTGATTCTACATGGATATTAGATAAAAGAGATGATGGATTTTAAAGGGCTTAGAGACTGAAGAAGGGCATACAAACAAAATGGCTAAATGTTACTTTTCTCTCTTATCTCATCCAGAAAGGGCGTATGTATTACTTTCAATTTATAAATTTGTACAATATTTTCAATAAGAGAAAAACTTTGTTTTCTCAACAATAAATTAAATCACAAAATAAGCAACATTTGATAATCCAAAAAAATCTCTAAAACATCACAAATGTGTATGACTGATATCTCTAAACGCATTTTTTCAATTCATTATTTTCAATCATCAGCCCTTTTTAAATCCACCCTTAAATTGGTAACCTTCCCAATCACAAAGTACGGAAGAGGTTCATCCAGGCAATTTCGAAACAAATCGAAATAGTTAATGATTGAACATGAACACACACACACACACACACACACACACACACACACACACACACACACACACACACACACACACACACACACACACACACACACACATATATATATATATATATATATATATATATATATATATATATATATATTATATGTTTGTCTATTATAACATTTTTCACAGTCATCGCATCTAATTCCATAAATTCCTGATTTATTTATGTCAGATTATGAAACCTTGGTTTCGAAAGGCCTCGTCCAAAAATAAAATATATTGGATAAGTATTGTTCTAATAACATTTTTTATTACTTTATCATTCCTTATTATTTACAATTCTTGACATAAGTATAAAATAACTAATCAGATTTTCCACCGCACCATTTATATTGCTTGCAGAAATGAAACACGTGTTATGAGGACCAGATGGCACCCGTCAACTCGTTAAATATAAATGAAGCAGTAAAAACACGCGTTCCCCGCTATTAAACTGCGATGAAAGCTTCAACAGCGGGTTCCGACATGATGGATGTGGTGTGGTATGTGACACAATGGCACAGGAGTGCTGACATGGATTACATTTAATATTAGGGAAAATTGCGGTATTAAAAACTATGTTATATAACTCATTGGGAGTACTCCAAAACATTGTTTAGAATTGGACGGCATGTGAAAATACCCAATTTAAGGCAGCTTTTAGTTTACTATATTTATTATTCATAAATATAAAGTTTCCTGAATCGGTTAAGAGTCTATTCTTCGAAAATGGTTAAAAGAGAAAAATGAATAAAAATGCTGCTTTAAGTTTCTTTACTTTTCTTACTATAAAGTATTTTGTTTTGATTTAGAAATTGTCAAATGGTTACAAGTTTTTGAAAAAATAATACATTGCTTTACTCTGTTTATGTGACTAATGGTTTCCCAATAAAAATTATTATTGATTATAAGCTTATATTATAACACTGGTTCTTAAATTGTTTAAATATAGTACAGACCTTCCCTTTATATAATTATAAGAAAATCGACCTTTTTTAAGGTCATGCGTTTTTAATGGTAAGTGCTGAGTCTGAAATTCGCAGATTATTCTAAGAATTTATACGAAGAATGTTCTCCAATTTCGACTTCGTAAACATGAAAATAAAATCATTGCTTTAATATAATTTACTTTAAACAATACCTTCCAATCTGAATTATCGTTGTTTTCTATTTATATGCTGTAACAGTAACGTCCACAAAGTATTCCCACGTTCACCATGGACTGCTTATTCAGATAAGAGATAGTGTATATTTTCAAAGTACATGTTGATGCTGAGAACCAATACCTGAAACAATACCTTCCAATCTGAATTATCGTTGTTTTCTATTTATATGCGGTAACAGTAACGTCCACAAAGTATTCCCACGTTCACCATGGACTGCTTATTCAGATAAGAGATAGTGTATATTTTCAAAGTACATGTTGATGCTGAGAACCAATACCTGAAACAATACCTTCCAATCTGAATTATCGTTGTTTTCTATTTATATGCGGTAACAGTAACGTCCACAAAGTATTCCCACGTTCACCATGGACTGCTTATTCAGATAAGAGATAGTGTATATTTTCAAACTACATGTTGATGCTGAGAACCAATACCTGAAACAATACCTTCCAATCTGAATTATCGTTGCTATCTATTTATATGCGGTAACAGTAACGTCCACAAAGTATTCCCACGTTCACCATGGACTGCTTATTCAGATAAGAGATAGTGTATATTTTCAAAGTACATGTTGATGCTGAGAACCAATACCTGAAACAATACCTTCCAATCTGAATTATCGTTGTTTTCTATTTATATGCGGTAACAGTAACGTCCACAAAGTATTCCCACGTTCACCATGGACTGCTTATTCAGATAAGAGATAGTGTATATTTTCAAACTACATGTTGATGCTGAGAACCAATACCTGAAACAATACCTTCCAATCTGAATTATCGTTGTTTTCTATTTATATGCGGTAACAGTAACGTCCACAAAGTATTCCCACGTTCACCATGGACTGCTTATTCAGATAAGAGATAGTGTATATTTTCAAAGTACATGTTGATGCTGAGAACCAATACCTGAAACAATACCTTCCAATCTGAATTATCGTTGTTTTCTATTTATATGCGGTAACAGTAACGTCCACAAAGTATTCCCAAGTTCACCATGGACTGCTTATTCAGATAAGAGATAGTGTATATTTTCAAACTACATGTTGATGCTGAGAACCAATACCTGAAACAATACCTTCCAATCTGAATTATCGTTGCTATCTATTTATATGCGGTAACAATAACGTCCACAAAGTATTCCAAGTTCACCATGGACTGCTTATTCAGATAAGAGATAGTGTATATTATCAAACTACATGTTGATGCTGAGAACCAATACCTGAAACAATACCTTCCAATCTGAATTATCGTTGCTATCTATTTATGTGCGGTAACAGTAACTTCCACAAAGTATTCCCACGTTCACCATGGACTGCTTATTCAGATAAGAGATAGTGTATTTTCAAACTACATGTTGATGCTGAGAACCAATACCTGAAACAATACCTTCCAATCTGAATTATCGTTGTTTTCTATTTATATGCGGTAACAGTAACGTCCACAAAGTATTCCCACGTTCACCATGGACTGCTTATTCAGATAAGAGATAGTGTATATTTTCAAAGTACATGTTGATGCTGAGAACCAATACCTGAAACAATACCTTCCAATCTGAATTATCGTTGTTTTCTATTTATATGCGGTAACAGTAACGTCCACAAAGTATTCCAAGTTCACCATGGACTGCTTATTCAGATAAGAGATAGTGTATATTATCAAACTACATGTTGATGCTGAGAACCAATACCTGAAACAATACCTTCCAATCTGAATTATCGTTGCTATCTATTTATATGCGGTAACAGTAACGTCCACAAAGTATTCCCACGTTCACCATGGACTGCTTATTCAGATACGAGATAGTGTATATTTTCAAACTACATGTTGATGCTGAGAACCAATACCTGAAACAATACCTTCCAATCTGAATTATCATTGTTTTCTATTTATATGTGGTAACAGTAACGTCCACAAAGTATTCCAAGTTCACCATGGACTGCTTATTCAGATAAGAGATAGTGTATATTATCAAACTACATGTTGATGCTGAGAACCAATACCTGAAACAATACCTTCCAATCTGAATTATCGTTGCTATCTATTTATATGCGGTAACAGTAACGTCCACAAAGTATTCCCACGTTCACCATGGACTGCTTATTCAGATACGAGATAGTTTATATTATCAAACTACATGTTGATGCTGAGAACCAATACCTGAAACAATACCTTCCAATCTGAATTACCGTTGTTTTCTATTTATATGCGGTAACAGTAACGTCCACAAAGTATTCCAAGTTCACCATGGACTGCTTATTCAGATAAGAGATAGTGTATATTTTCAAACTACATGTTGATGCTGAGAACCAATACCTGAAACAATACCTTCCAATCTGAATTATCATTGTTTTCTATTTATATGCGGTAACAGTAACGTCCACAAAGTATTCCCACGTTCACCATGGACTGCTTATTCAGATAAGAGATAGTGTATATTTATCAAACTACATGTTGATGCTGAGAACCAATACCTGAAACAATACCTTCCAATCTGAATTATCGTTGCTATCTATTTATGTGCGGTAACAGTAACTTCCACAAAGTATTCCCACGTTCACCAAAGACTGCTTATTCAGATAAGAGATAGTATATATTTTTAAAGTACATGTTGATGCTGAGAACCAATACCTGAAACAATACCTTCCAATCTGAATTATCGTTGTTTTCTATTTATATGCGGTAACAGTAACGTCCACAAAGTATTCCCACGTTCATAATGGACTGCTTATTCAGATAAGAGATAGTATATATTTTCAAAGTACATGTTGATGCTGAGAACCAATAACCGAAACAATACCTTCCAAATCTGAATTATCGTTGTTTTCTATTTATTTGCGGTAACAGTAACGTCCACAAAGTATTCCCACGTTCACCATGGACTGCTTATTCAGATAAGAGATAGTATATATTTTCAAACTACATGTTGATGCTGAGAACCAATACCTGAAACAATACCTTCCAATCTGAATTATCGTTGTTTTCTATTTATATGCGGTAACAGTAACGTCCACAAAGTATTCCCACGTTCACCATGGACTGCTTATTCAGATAAGAGATAGTGTATATTTTCAAACTACATGTTGATGCTGAGAACCAATACCTGAAACAATACCTTCCAATCTGAATTATCGTTGCTTTCTATTTATGTGCGGTAACAGTAACGTCCACAAAGTATTCCAAGTTCACCATGGACTGCTTATTCAGATAAGAGAGATAGTGTATATTTTTCAAAAAGTACATGTTGATGCTGAGAACCAATACCTGAAAACATACCTTCCAATCTGAATTATCGTCGTTTTTTCTATTTATATGCGGTAAACAGTAACGTCCACAAAGTATTCCCACGTTCACCATGGACTGCTTATTCAGATAAGAGATAGTGTATATTATCAAACTACATGTTGATGCTGAGAACCAATACCTGAAACAATACCTTCCAATCTGAATTATCGTTTGTTTTTCTATTATATGTGCGGTAACAGTAACGTCCACAAAGTATTCCAAGTTCACCATGGACTGCTTATTCAGATAAGAGATAGTGTATATTTCAAACTACATGTTGATGCTGAGAACCAATACCTGAAACAATACCTTCCAATCTGAATTATCGTTGCTATCTATTTATGTGCGTAACAGTAACTTCCACAAAGTATTCCCACGTTCACCATGGACTGCTTATTCAGATAAGAGATAGTATGTATTTTTCAAACTACATGTTGATGCTGAGAACCAATACCTGAAACAATACCTTCCAATCTGAATTATCGTTGTTTTCTATTTATATGCGGTAACAGTAACGTCCACAAAGTATTCCAACGTTCACCATGGACTGCTTATTCAGATAAGAGATAGTGTATATTTTCAAACTACATGTTGATGCTGAGAACCAATACCTGAAAACAATACCTTCCAAATCTGAATTATCGTTGTTTTCTATTTATATGCGGTAACAGTAACGTCCACAAAGTATTCCCCACGTTCACCATGGACTGCTTATTCAGATAAGAGATAGTGTATATTTTCAAACTACATGTTGATGCTGAGAACCAATACCTGAAACAATACCTTCCAATCTGAATTATCGTTGTTTTCTATTTATATGCGGTAACAGTAACGTCCACAAAGTATTCCAAGTTCACCATGGACTGCTTATTCAGATAAGAGATAGTGTATATTTTCAAACTACATGTTGATGCTGAGAACCAATACCTGAAACAATACCTTCCAATCTGAATTATCGTTGCTATCTATTTATATGCTGTAACAGTAACGTCCACAAAGTATTCCCACGTTCACCATGGACTGCTTATTTCAGATACGAGATAGTGTATATTTTCAAACTACATGTTGATGCTGAGAACCAATACCTGAAACAATACCTTCCATTATCATTGTTTTCTATTTATTATGTGGTAACAGTAACGTCCACAAAGTATTCCAAGTTCACCATGGACTGCTTATTCAGATAAGAGATAGTGTATATTTTCAAAGTACATGTTGATGCTGAGAACCAATACCTGAAAACGATACCTTCCAATCTGAATTATCGTCGTTTTCTAATTTATATGCGGTAACAGTATAACGTCCACAAAGTATTCCCACGTTCACCATGGACTGCTTATTCAGATAAGAGATAGTGTATATTTCAAAGTACATGTTGATGCTGAGAACCAATACCTGAAACAATACCTTCCAAACTGAATACCGTTGTTTTCTATTATATGTGGGTAAACGTCTCCACAAAGTATTCCAATTCACCATGGACTGTATTCAGTTAGAGATATATATGCTGATACCTTAAACAATACCTTCAATCTGATTATCGTTGTTTTCTATTTATATGCGGTAACAGTAACGTCCACAAAGTATTCCCACGTTCACCATGGACTGCTTATTCAGATAAGAGATAGTGTATATTTTCAAAGTACATGTTGTTGCTGAGAACCAATACCTGAAACAATACCTTCCAATCTGAATTACCGTTGTTTTCTATTTATATGCGGTAACAGTAACGTCCACAAAGTATTCCCAAGTTCACCATGGACTGCTTATTCAGATAAGAGATAGTGTATATTATCAAACTACATGTTGATGCTGAGAACCAATACCTGAAACAATACCTTCCACTATGAATTATCATTGTTTTCTAATTTATATGTGGTAACAGTAACGTCCACAAAGTATTCCCACGTTCACCATGGACTGCTTATGTCAGATAAAGATAGTGTATATTAAATCAAACTACATGTTGATTGCTGAGAACCAATACCTGACAAAACAATACCTTCCAATCTGAATTATCGTTGCTATGCTATTTATATGCTGTAACAGTAAAACGTCCACAAAGTATTCCCCACGTTCACCATGGACTGCTTATTCAGATACGAGATAGTTTATATTTATCAAACTACATGTTGTTGGCTGAGAACCAATACCTGAAACTATACCTTCCAATCTGAATTCCGTTGTTTATCTATTTATATTCGGTAACAGTAACGTCCACAAAGTATTACCAAGAGTTTCACCATGGACTGCTCATGTTTACAGATAAGAGATAGTAGTATAATATCAAACTAGCTATCATGTTGATGCTGAGACCAATACCTGAAACAATACCTTCCACTACTAATGAATATATCATTGTTTTCTATTTATATGGTGGTAACAGTATAACGTCCACAAAGTATTCCCACGTTCACCATGGACTGCTGCTTATTCAGATAAAGAGATAGTGTATATTATCAATTTACATGTTGAGTGCAAAGAACCAATACCTGAAACAATACATTCCAATCTGAATTATCGTTGCTATCTATTTTATGTGCAGTAACAGTAACTTCCACAAAGTAACGCCCACGTTCACCAAAGACTGCTTATTCAGATAAGAGATAGTATATAATTATTTTAAAGTACATGTTTTGATGCTGAGAACCAATACTTGAAACATATACCTTCCAATCTGAATGATCGTTGTTTTCTATTTATATGCGGTAACAGTAACGTCCACAAAGTATTCCCACGTTCATATAATGGACTGCTTATTTAGATAAGATATAGTATATATTTTCAAAGTACATGTTGATGCTGAGAACCAATAACCTGAAACAATACCTTCCAAATCTAGAATTAATCGATTGTTTTCTATTTATTTGCGGTAAACAGTAACGTCCACAAAGTATTTCCCACGTTCACCATCGGACTGCTTATTCAGATAAGAGATAGTATATATTTTCAAACTACATGTTTGATGCTGAGAACCAATACCTGAAAAAAATACCTTTCCAACTGAATTAATCGTTGTTTTCTATTTATGTGCGGTAACAGTAACGTCCACAAAGTATTCCCCACGTTCACCAAAGATTAGACCGCTCGATTCAGATAAGAGATAGTGTATATTTTCCAAGTACATGTTTTGTTGATGCTGAGAACCAATACCTGAAACAATACCTTCCACTATGAAGATCATTGGTTCTATATTTTATAGGCGGTAACAGCAACGTCCACAAAGTATTCCCACTTTTTTTTCATTTTTTTCACCATGGACTGCATGTTCCGAACAAGAGATAGTATATATTATCCAATCTTCACATGTTGATGCTGAGAACCAATAACCTGTAAACAATACATACCAATCTGAATTATCGTTGCTTATCTATTTATGTGCGGTAACAGTAACAGTCCACAAAGTATTCCCCCATCGTTTCACTATGTACTGGCTTATTCAGATAAGAGATAGTATATATTTTTAAAGTACATGTTGATGCTGAGAACCATACCTGAAAACATACCTTCCAAACTGAAGTTATCGTTGTTTTCTATTTTATAATGCGGTAACAGTAACGTCCACAAAGTATTCCAAGTTCACCATGGACTGCTTATTCAGATAAGAGCTAGTGTATATTTTCAAAGTACATGTTGATGCAGAGAACCAATACCTGAAACAATACCTTCCCAATCTATGAATTATCGTTGTTTATATTTATATGCGGTAAACAGTAACGTCTTACAAAGTATTCCCACGTTTGACCATGGACTGCTCATTCCGACAGAAAGAGGATAGTGTATATTTTCGTCAAAGTACATGTTGATGCTGAGAACCAATACCTGAAACAATACCAATTTCCAATCTGAATTATCGTTGCTATCTATTTATATGCGGTAACAGTAAACTTCCACAAAGTATTCCCACGTTCACCATGGACTACTTATTCAGATAAAGAATAGTGTAAAATTTTTTCAAAGTACATGTTGATGCTTGAGAATCCAATACCTGAAATACCTTTTCTGCTCGGAATGAATATTCCTCTGCCTACCATGGCGTATCGTACATAGAGTAACTAGCCGGTATATGTCAAAGTACAATACCGTAGCAACGAAATACAGTAATCATCACTCTTCCAATTGTCATCAAGTATAAAATAATTAATATTCCCACTGACCATGCTCATTTCATATAAGAGATAGATATTTGATTCATTTATTGATCCCGTCAACTAATGGATTGCTATAAGTGACACATAAAACAAAGACAATGTTTATTCAATAAGAATAGTGTATCATAAACTTTTTGAGAACCAATGATTGTTTAATATTTTTATGTTGTGTTTAGTAGGCGGTAAAGAAACAAATTTGGATTGATATATTATGTATTGAATAAATAGAACTTTAAATCATAATGTCATATAATTATTATTATATATATACATTCTTCATTCTAGTTTTAATGATCCATGTCCCCACATGCAGGTGATCGATTGCATACACAAACTTCTGGGCTTTTGTCAAGAGAAACTTTTCAATGATATTTCCACAACAATACTAAAAGAAACAATTGGATTGATTGACTCTTGTATAAAACTATGATTAAGAAGTATTAATCACATTAATTAGAGTATTGTCATTCTGTTTTATCTGGAATTCCAATAAATGTGTTAGAGTGTTACAAACTTCTTGGGCTTTTAAGAGATAATTACAAAACAAATTTCTTAAATTTTTATTTGAACAAACAACTTATGATAATGTATGTATGTTCTTATCTGGACATGCCACTTCATAATAAATTGTTAGAGGAGCAATGATTGAGAATTACAAAAAAATTGTCCATAAGAAGGGAACCTACATAATAAGTTATTTTTATGTAAGATTACTTAATGGGAAATTCAGTTGATAGATCGTATTTGTTAAGTCACATAGGTTTGCATGGTTACCACATCAGTTGATATATTTATTTTGTTAAGAATTTAATTTATTTTGCACTTTACCCTACATATATTTAGAACACCTTTCTCAATTACATAGAACTTCTCATTATAACTTTCCTTTGTACAAGACTCTAAAACGGTTTCTTAATTTAAAAACCAATCAAACATAGATATTTTTAATGATAATTTGGAAAATTTGAAAAATTTTAAAGATATGGCAGCAACCTTTTATTTTTGATTTAATTTATTGTTCATTTGTAGAAGTTTTATGATGTACAATGAAGCAAGTTGTTATTTTTTTAAATTTTATAGAGTTCAGTTATTTAATGTTGTGTAGAGAAAATTTTAAATATTAATTTGTGTAACTGTCCAGCAGTTTTAGTTTAGTTTAGTTTGTTATGTTAAAGTTCATCTTAAGAGTACATTAATTTTTAGTTAAATAGCTGTTTTTGGGAATAATTGAAGGTTTGTACTTTGTTTGTGCTATATCATGTCCTGTAGCTGTCATGTAAAATTGAAAATAAATAAATAAATAAATAATATAGAATATATAAGGTATAAATAGCTAATACCTTATAATGCGGCTTGTAAAAATGGATAACAGTTCCTTAAAAAGACCCAGTAAGTTGAAAACTGGGTAGAAAATATGATACCGTAATATAAATCTCTTGGCTCACTCGCCAGGTTGGTACACTAATCTTTCCAATATAGCGGCTATTCAAAGAAAAATAAAAAAGTTTTATTTACAGTAAATAAGAATAGAAAAAAGTGTAAAAAACTTACTTTCATTATAATACAACCGCTTATCATACGGAAAAATGCCTATAGGCTTTGGTGGATTCAAATTTCCAAATATATTTTAAGAGTTTATCCATCTCTCTGTATCGAAATTGGAATAAAAAATTCATTTTAAATTATTATTTACTAAAAATACACATTTACATATTAATTAAAGGTGTTCCACCTGTAAAGGATACAGATGTTGTGTAATGTTAACAATAATTTCACTAGAAACACTCTTACTAAGCTTATAAATATGATGGCATTCATTTGTTTCTTTATGCCTATCCCCTCAGAAATAATAATGGGGAAGATGCAATTAAATTATCCAAAACGCGTTCTGCAGGAAACCGTCCGTGCAAACATCAGCTGCACGTCAGACGACTGCTCGTTTCACTCTCGTTCACTCGGCAGTAATCCATTAAGCTAATGAAATCCCAATGCGGTACATATAAATCACTCTGAATTGTTGTTCGCATTGAATAGACAATTACCGCACTTTTATTACACAAGAATAAACTTAGTATTGATCCATCAAATCAATTGTTTTCGAATACGGTACAAATAAATAGCTTAGAATTGTAATTCTCATTGAATATACAATTACCGCACTTTTATTACACAAGAATAAACTTAGTATTGATCCATCAAATCAATGGTTTTCGAATACGGTACAAATAAATAGCTTAGAATTGTAATTCTCATTGAATATACAATTACCGCACTTTTATTACACAAGAATAAACTTAGTATTGATCCATCAAATCAATGGTTTTTCGAATACGGTACAAATAAATAGCTTAGAATTGTAATTCTCATTGAATATACAAATACCGCACTTTTATTACTCAATAATAAACTTAGTATTGATCCATCAATTGTTTTCGAATACGGTACAAATAAATCGCTTAGAATTGTAGTTCGCATTGAATAGACAATTACCGCACTTTTATTACTCAAGAATAAACTTAGTATTGATCCATCAAACCAATGAAATCCCAAAGGGGTACGTATAAATCACTTTGAATTGTTTTTCGCATTGAATATACAATTACCGCACTTCTATTACACTAGTTTAAACTTGGTAATAATCCATGCAACCAAAGGGTTTTTAATGCGATACATATGTCACATTGCATTGTTGTTTAGTATGAGAATATTAATATTTGATACTTGATGGCTGTGAGTAATAATTACTATTAAAGCACAATAATAGAATGCCGATATCAGTAGTACTCTTGTGCAATACAAATGGCAGACGTAGGCATATTCATCACGAGCGAAAAAAATTTTAGGAATTGGTTCTGAGCATCCACACTAAGTTTGAAAATATGCGTCATCTTTTGCCTGAATCAGCAATCCAAGGTGGCTAAACGTGGGAATACGTTGTGGGCGTTACTGTTACCACAAAGGAATAGAGAAAAACGATAACCACATGTAATTTACAGGTATTTTGTGAAAAAATAGGATTAAAGCAAAGATTTATGATGTTTATGAGATTGAAACCTAAGATCTCTGCACGTGTATATCGTAAAGTCAAATTGAATTTACCATTAAAAACACAAGACTTCAAAAATGACGATCATGTCAACATTTAAAAACAAATAATTTCAATGAGGTCAAAACCTAAGAACATCTTACGTCTAAATTCTAAAAATAATCTGCTAAATTCCAAACTCCGCACCTGTATATCGTAAATTCAAATTGAATTTACCATTAAAAACACAGGACTTCCAAAAAGAACAATCATGTCATCATTTATAAACAAATAATTTCAATGAGTTCAAAACCAAGAAACATCTTACATCTAAATTCTAAGAATTATCTGCTGAATTCCAGACTCCGCACTTTTACATCGTAAAAGTCAAACTGAATGAATTCACCGTTAAAAACACATTACCTCTAAAAAGGATGGTCATGTTTATAAACAATAAGTGTCTTACATTTATTTATTAAAAAAAGATTGTAATATATTAGAAAATGTTATGGACCCGTTATAATATAAGCTTTTAATCAATAATGACATTTATTGTGAAACAATTAGTCAGTAAAAGGTTAGTTAAATGAACGAAATGATAAATTATATTAATTTTTCAAAATCTTAAACAATTTGAAAATCTTTACATCAAAAAAAAATACTTTAAAGTAAGAAAAATGAAGAACCTTATTTTTCTCTTTTAAATACTATCCAAGAATCAATTTTTAACGAAATTCAGGACATTTTACATTTCTGAATAATAAATATACAGAACTAAAAGCTGCCTTAAATTGGGTACTTTCACGTATCGTCCAGTTCTACACAATGTTTTGGTGTAGTATAGGGAAATTTTATAATATCGGTTATAATAACCGCAATTTTTTCCTAATATTGAATGTAATCCTTGTCAGCACTAATTTTTATTGGGAAACAATATGTCATATAAACAGAGTAATGCAAATGTATTATTTCTCAAAATTCGGTAACCATTTTGACAATTTCTAAATCAAAACAAAATACTTTAAAAAAGTAAAGAAACTTAAAGCAGCATTTTTTATTCATTTTTATCTTTTAACCACTTTTGAAGAATAGACAGGAAAATTTATGTTTATGAATAATAAATGTACTAAACTAATATCTACCTTAAAATTGGGTATTTTCACATGCCGGTCCAATTTTAAACAATGTTTTGGAGTACTACAGCTGAATTATATAACACAGTATTTAATGCCGCAGTTTTTTTCCTAATATTAAATGTAATCCATGTCAGCACTCCTGTGCCATTGTGTCACATACCACACCACATCCATCATTTCGGAACCCTCTGTTGAAGCTTTCATCGCAGTTTAATAGCGGGGAACGCGTGTTTTTTACTGCTTCATTTATATTTAACGAGTTGACGGGTGGCATCTGGTACTCATAATACGTGTTACATTTCTGAAAGTAATATAAATTGCGTGCTGGAAAATCTAATCAGTTATATTATACTTAAATAACATAGCTGATCTTGCTGTCAACAATTTTAAAAAATATGGATTGATAAAATAATAAAAAGGTTGTTAGAGCAGTATCCAATATAGTTTAATTTTTTGACAAGGCATTTCTAAACAAAATTGTTTCATCATCAGGCGACTCCACAAATAAACTAGGAATTTATGAAATTGGATGCGATGACTGTGACCAAAGTTATATTGGACAAAGAAGAAAAATTAATAAAAACACGATGAAAAAGCATTTATCAAACAAAAAATTGAATAGTTGATAAATCTGCTATAGCCAAGCATATTGATATTAAAAATCTAAAATTAATAAAATAAGTAACAAAACCGATAAGCTTAAGTGCCTGCGAAACACATCAAATATACAGAAAAAAATAAAATCTCATAAACAATGAAAATTCTATTGAAAATTTCAGTCTTCTTTCTTTTCAACTTATTGAAAAATTAAACTGTAGTCAAATATAATTTTTTATACTAGGTGAAATATTTCAAATTTCATATTAATCTTAATAAAAATAATTTAAATATTATTATAAAAGACCTCTTACTAAACTATATTAGGAAAGTATTGTTGTACTAATATTTACTATTTTAAATGCTCATTCAAAGGAATACGTATGTTAGATTGGATTGTTGTTGACATTAAACAAAAAAAGGTCAAGCTCGTTCCACTTGTATTCATTCTACTGCCGAATCCATTAATAAAATCCCAATGCGCCACATATAAATCACTCTAAATTGTTTGTTCGCATTGAAAAGACGATTAACGCAATTTTATTATACAAGAATATTAATACTCCATCAAACCAATGGTTTTCTAATGCGATACATTTGTTACATTGAATTGTTGTTGACATAAAACAGAAAAGGTCAATCCGACATTGGAGTTTCAATTATCAACTGAAGGTTATAAGGTCCATCAGATGAATGTAATATGTGTAGAAAGGGCTATGAGAAAAGGGATACAGGTTTATGAACTGCGTCCCTCAGCCTCAGCATGTAGCCCACACACCGAAATGTCCCTATCTCTGTTAACAGTAATGTAATAAATATAAGGGATGCCGTATAATTTAAGGCCAGACATTAACTATAATTATTATTTATTACAAATTTATGTTCAATTTTAAAATAACTCTTCACCCCTTAATCTACGCTTGGCTGAGAAGTAAATTCATAAACCTGTAAATAAGTGAAACTACACATATATAAATTAATGAAAAATATATTTTCAAAAGTTTACTATAGAAATGAAAAACGAATAGTCTTTTAAAAAGCGTTTAATATTATAGACACGTTAATTCAAATATCGATATGTATAAATGTAATACTTTTAAGAGATTCTAGCTTTCCCGAACCTACTTGTATCAAACAATAGCATTCTAAGAGAGCTAAACCAACCTATTGTAGAATGTATTATCATACTACGAAGGATAAATTTTACATTCAATTAAAAAAATAGGATGAATAACTATTAGTTAGAATTGGAGAATATTCTCTCAGAAACCAACGAACTGTACACAACCTTCCTATTACACGTTTAATTACCTATCCAAGAAGCAAGAACTTCGGTAATGTGGCATTTAAAGGGTAAGTGTTTAAGTTCGTAAAGTGCTTCATCAGTTCTCCTCCTGCTATAATCTTAACAATTTGGTTTCCTGCACTTTTTGTTAGAAAAGAAAGTCAATCGGAATATATAATGGTAATCACCTTATTATAGATTGAAAAATATTATTATATTATCTGTATCATACACCTCACTGTAACTTGTGGGTTTATTATTTAATACAAAAGCTATTATTACTACTTAGAACTGAGATTTTCACCAAAATTTCCGTTGCATATTCTAGATTGAGTATTGTTATGATATGGGTTGGTGACCCCAGGATGGTTCACTTTTGGCTGATTTCTACCTTCCAGTTGAACCCACACTGGGTGCAGAAAAACCGATGTGTCACTTAAATCTGCGTAACCTTATGAATTTCCAGTAGTGGCACATCACTAATCGCAAATGTCGAGATTCTGGGGCGCAGGGGTAATTCTATAGGTCAGTATACTGCCGAAGATGACTGTTTGAGTTAGAGGGGTTTGTTCCCTAAGAGCCAAAGAATTGTTCAGCCTAGCCATAAGGGTGTGCTATCTCCTGCCTACTTTGTCTGAAGAGCCTGTTTCTGAGCTGGCTTCTCCTCCTTTCTAGGAAACATGACTTGATATTAGTGCCCTAAATGTTTTTCTCATGGATCTCGTTAGGAAGGCGGCCTCTACTCCCAATCTTACCCGTCCAAAATATCCTGCCACTCTGGAAACTGCCAGCGCAAAGGACCTTATAGGACTAGGTACAATTCTATCTCTGCAAAGCTTCTCGTTCTAAGAGAGAGAAAAATAGAAATGGGTTAGGTTAGGTGATCAAAGTACTACCACCATATACAACGATTGGCCGATTAATTTACAGAGTCACTGAAAAAAATTAAAATACCAGTATTGCACTATAAGTAATAAGTATTGTATGTCAGTTTTACTTGATATATTCGTACCAAAGCGTGAGTAAATACTATGGTTGGGAGAATTTAAACCGATTGTACTTACCTCACTGACTGTGAAACACAATATGATGTGTATGATTTTAAAACTAAAGTCATATGAAAATTAAAGTCACAGGAACTAAAGTTAAAAAAAAATATAAATTTCCAAACCTTGAAGAGCTGTAGCGAACATAAACATGTGAGTCACTTCAAGAGACCCAATAATGTATTGCCATATCTTTATCCTGTTAACGCCAACCCGTGTAAAATATACACATCAGTAGTTTTACACACAAATATAACTATATGATTTAGACAACTTATTAACTCATGAGACCATTAAAGTATTACAATATCGTAATGCGTTTAACGTCATTTTAATTTTTTTACTATACTTGTATATAGTAATATAAATATTTGCCCTTTAAGAATGGTACCTGCCTCTTTTTCATATTTTACAACGTAAATCGTAACATTAATCATGCACAAAACACTAAAAGTAAAAAAACATGGCCGTTTATATATAAAAAAGTGAACTAAAAAAAACTTATATTAAGTGCCGAATCATGTCGGTAAGATTCGTGTGTGTCCATAGATCAGACATATATCCGACAAAACAGCATAAGACTACAAAAGTCATGTGCACACAACAATGGCGTTTATTAGGAATCATGTTGTCATATCAAATCATCCGTTGTCAAATCATCATGTTGTCAATGGAATGCAAACAGAGAACACAACATACACAACACATAATTGGCAATGAAGCAGAAATTACCACCTTATATTCTGTACTATAACGGTTCGTTTTACCGTAGTAGATCAATATTAAACAAATAACACAACACATACAACATATAATTGACAACTGAGCAGAAATTAACAACGGAATATTCTGTGATATAATGGTTTCGCTTTCCGTAGTGGATCAATAATAAACAAAGAACACGACATACATGACTCATGAATAGCAGTTAAGCTGTAATTACCACCTACCTATTCAGTACTAAAATGGTTCGCTTTCCGTAGTGGATCAATAATAAACAAAGAACACGACATACATGACTCATGAATAGCAGTTAAGCTGTAATTACCACCTACCTATTCAGTACTAAAAATGGTTCGCTTTCCGTAGTGGATCAATAATAAACAAAGAACACGACATACATGACTCATGAATAGCAGTTAAGCTGTAATTACCACCTACTATTCAGTACTAAAAATGGATAGTTCGCTTTTCCGTAGTGGATCAATATTAAACAAAGAAACACGACATACATGACTCATGACATAGCAGTTAAGCTGTAATTAACAACCTACCTATTCAGTACTAAAAATGGTTCGCTTTACTGCAGTAGATCAATAATAAACAAAGAACACGACATACATGACTCATGAATAGCAGTTAAGCTGTAATTACCACCGACCTATTCAGTACTATAATGGTTCGTTTTACCGTCAATCAATATGAAACAGGGTGCACTTAAAAGGGTGGAAGGAAGGTAATGGGCAGACTCTTTTGCTGAACATTTTAAATTTGTATTTTTTTAAATTTCAGTATTATCATGTGGGTTTAGATTTCATTCACAAATACTTTTATTCTAGTAGTTGGATTCGGTTACATATTTAATCCTTATTTAATAATTGTACCTAGAGTGACCTGATTGAAACAGTGGTTAAACTGATAATTTATGTAAGAGGCTTCAACTTATATTCGTTAAAAATTATCTTTTGATTATTATGATGATTTTCAAGAATGTAATGCAAAATGTATCTACCATTTATTTAAAGAAAGGTGGTAAGTAATGGGATTCAATGTTATTTTTTAATTTAAGTAAATATATTTCAGGTAAATACCATTTTATTGTTATAGTTAAAAGTTTATATATATTAAAGAAAATTATTTTTTTCGATGTTTTGGTTGTTTACCTTTTTTCATGATCTATAAAAAAAGTTTATAATAACTATGTCTGTTATCTGCATTATTAATATTTACTACCGTTCGTAGTTAAAACAATATTTTTAACCAAAAATCCAAATTTATTAGTTGGATAAAGTCTATGCTCAAAAGTGAGTACGGAACATTGTGAAATAAGAAGTGGTGTTACTTTTAAGGTTAATCCCTTATGTTTAGAGACTATAAACATAAGAAAATTTAAAATTATACTTAACACATATTAGAGTATCATTGTGCTATCATATTATAATGTTGACATAGAAAGTTAGTTGCGTCTTAACATACACTTTTTATTAAATAAATGTTTTCTACACTAACTTTTTAAAAGGAATCTTCGCAACGTTGACGTCCAGTGATATGAATCCCTGAGGTCAAATTGAGAAAAATCCTTTCTTAGAACGCCTCTAGAGCACATGATAAAAAAATATAAAATATTTTTATATCTCCACATCTCATGGTATATTCTTCAGCGTGATTAAATAAGTTTGGACATATATACTAGATATATAGATACTAGGACTTAACAACGGCCTCTTAGAGAATTTCCTATTGAAAAAAAATAATACATCGTAAAATATTTTTTAAGATTACACTACTAATAGGTATAATTGGTAAAAAAGAGTTTGTACAACTATTACATAACAATTAAAACTGAGAGTTGAAAAGCATTTGAGCCTCTGAAGTCAGAGAGTGAAAAGGGCTTCATTAGTATGTATTAAATAAATGACATTTTTTACAACATTTCATAATATTTTTTAGAATAACTCCAATGAGTTATAGCAATAATGGAACATTTCAAGCTGGAGTGCATGTATAGTAAAGTTGAAGTTCATATTGTATTTAGTGAAAGCCCTTATAACGTAATATGGTGGAGCAATACTATAATATTAAAACTGATGTGTATCCGGCGTGTCTCAGTTTTTGCTCCTTAAGCTACTGTAAATATGCTATACTGCATTTCAATGAAGAATTTTGGGTATCCAAAATAAATTAAACAGTTTAATACACCACTGCTGCCATTTCCAGTAAAAAGAGGATAAATATACTAAAATAAATATCTTGGCAAAAAAATATATTCTACAATAGGTATTTTTTGCTTAAGGAAATAACAAATTATGGAAAGAGTATTTTATAATAACTAGTACTTCAATTCTGTTATTTTCGCGTCTTATTTTGATGTCCACACTGTTTTGTGTGATTGTGTATTAAACAAAAATTCCAAACATAATTATTTAGAAACTTTTGCATTGTTAATATTAATAGGATTATACATAAAAAGCAATATTTTTAGGATAAAGGGCTGAACCATGTAAGATAGTATTTGAAGTTCCTTTCAAGCGTCCGCTATTTATCAATCTCAAAGTATTTCCTTCAGCAACGAGGGTGTTCCAGAAAATTGAATACTTCTGTCATGAATATTTCGGTAGTCAAGATAACTAACTGGAATGCATCCCTTCCAGTAGTACTACTAATAATTTCTAACACTGTACACTTATAAGTACTACTGCACTTCAACTAACTCTATACTATCATGTCATGTAACAGAACATCTACCATGTAAAACTTGCTAGTTTTAGTAAGGTACAAAAAATAATGTTAAGATGAATTAACTCAAGTATTTGTTAACTTAATAATTATTTTTATAACATAGTTGAAAATGTGGTGTCTTTAGGATCCTGATTAATTTTTATTCTTTCCTTTAATGAGTCTAATTTTTTTCTTTAGTCGTCATTAAGAATGTTAAAATTTAAAATAATGGATAAAATATAGACGATTTAGAGCACGTACAGATGCATATTATTTAATTGAACAAAATATTATAAATAAATTTAGTGTGCTGTGTTAAGATAGTCGAGATACATGTGGGATTAATTAGGGTAGAAACACAGAAGATGATAACTTTTTTGGTTTTGTTTCTTGCCTCTTTGGTTCCTACTTCCAGGACTTTCTCTTAACAACACTGAACGCACTTCTATCTAATTTTCAGTCCTCGTTCCTCCCTTTCAACAGGTTATATTTTTGTACTTGTATCTTTCGACCTGAAATGGATAAAAATAATATTTTCTTAATAAGGAAAATTAATTACACGTGTAACAAATTCCAAATGCTGTAAGTGTTTATATTTATTATATGCGAATAATTAAGATTCTAATGATATGTATTTTTCGCAATAGTAATACCTTAAAAATGCAAACTAATCGTGTTGCTAAGCGCTAATCATGAGAACGGCTAGGGCAATTCGGTTGATTCTTTTTCTTATTAATTTAAATCCGAGATGATAATGGTGAAGAGAAAGGCCACAAAAGTTCCCTGGAATATTTTGGAATCCAGAAAAAATTTACTTTGTGTTTAATTATCTAAATGTAACCGACAATTAACAGCTGTTACAATTTCAGCTAAATTTGGATGAGAATCAGTTTACATTTATATTTTACAAAATAATAAAGATACAGTGATTTATCAGTAGTGAAATCCAGATAGGAAATAAAAAGTTAGTGCAGACTGTGCCAGTGATTAATTTGAAACAAATGCATTGTAAATACTATTTAAAACGCCGTTTTAAAATCAACTCTAATGAGTAAAGCCTGGGAATACAGTCGGAAAACAATACTTCTATAACGAAAAGACTTCCGTTATAGAAGGACATTTCCTATAATACTTCCGTATAAACGATTATTTTGGAAATTTGAATGAACCTAATTAGGATTTTCTTGTCGTTATTCAGAAAACAAATGTAAATTTACTTCATCGGGAGCATAAAGCAATCTCAGCTATGACATTGTAAGTTAATTTTAAAACGGCAGGAAGTAAGCTCCTTGTAACTGAAGTAGGCTTGTCCCTATATATGTATTTATTTATTCTTCGTCCGGGCAAAAAGGCAACATGTACTGTGGTACAGGAAATAACTCAGAGCAGAAGCACATGGCAAAGGCTAAAAGGAAAATCTTTTTGACTGAATTCACTTTCTGAGAGTTGTGCAATTATATTTTCTTGAACGGGGTTAAAAAAGACATACTTGGCTGTTACGTAAAAAATATAATTAATTTTAGCCAAATATTATTATAAACGTGACGTGGAAAATACACAATAAGATTCAGGACACATTTTAAACTCTGATACTTTCAACACTCAAATATGTTTATTTGTTAATCTTAATTTTATTTGAGTTTTAAACAATTTAAATATTTAGTTCGGTATAACTTTTAAAAGATAAGTTAAATCTAATTTATTTAAAGGAAGCCTTGTTAACCTTTTTTTGAGAAAACTTTTACAACAAAAGTGATTGTGTAAGCTTTTGGTAATTAAAATTAAAATGTCTGACAAGTGCAAGGATTGTTATTTTAAGTCCAAATTAAACGAAATGCTAATTAATTAATTAATACAGATTCTGAATTGTTTTGAAAAAGCATTCTCTTGTCCATCTACCAAAATAAATATACTGAATTAATTTCCAAACTTTACGTTTTGAATTGATTAAGATCATTAAGTGCTGGTTTATTAATTCAAAAGATTACGTAAAGGGACTTTGAGAAACTTGCAGATCTCTCTACACTCACTTAACATATGCAGGTTACCGAACCCCCCCCCCCCCCACCCCCCCCCCCCCCCACCCCCCCCCCCCCCCACCCCCCCCCCCCCCCACCCCCCCCCCCCCCCACCCCCCCCCCCCCCCACCCCCACAACAAAACTATTCTATATTTACGGTTTATGGATAGGGACGAGTATGGGCGACACAATTATACATCATCGCCTTGGGCACTAAATCAGAGTTAGCTCACCGGTAGATTGGGTTACTACCGGATACTGCTAATTACAACAAAACTATTCTATATTACGGTTTTATGGATAGGGACGAGTATGGGCGACACAATTATACATCATCGTCTTGGGCACTAAATCAGAGTTAGCTCACCGGTAGATTGGGTTACTACCGGATACTGCTAATTACAACAAAACTATTCTATATTACGGTTTATGGATAGGGACGAGTATGGGCGACACAATTATACATCATCGTCTTGGGCACTAAATCAGAGTTTAGCTCACCGGTAGATTAGTTACTACTGCCGAGTACTGCTAATTCCAACAAAACTATTCTATATTACGGTTTATGGATAGGGACGAGTATGGGCGACACAATTACACATCATCGTCTTGGGCACTAAATCAGAGTTAGCTCACCGGTAGATTGGGTTACTACCGGATACTGCTAATTACAACAAAACTATTCTATATTACGGTTTATGGATAGGGACGAGTATGGGCGACACAATTACACATCATCGCCTTGGGCACTAAATCAGAGTTAGCTCACCGGTAGATTGGGTTACTACCGGATACTGCTAATTCCAACAAAACTATTCTATATTACGGTTTATGGATAGGGACGAGTATGGGCGACACAATTACACATCATCGTCTTGGGCACTAAATCAGAGTTAGCTCACCGGTAGATTGGGTTACTACCGGATACTGCTAATTACAACAAAAAACTATTCTATATTACGGTTTTATGGATAGGGACGAGTATGGGCGACACAATTACACATCATCGTCTTGGGCACTAAATCAGAGTTAGCTCACCGGTAGATTGGGTTACTACCGGATACTGCTAATTACAACAAAACTATTCTATATTACGGTTTATGGATAGGGACGAGTATGGGCGACACAATTACACATCATCGTCTTGGGCACTAAATCAGAGTTAGCTCACCGGTAGATTGGGTTACTACCGGATACTGCTAATTACAACAAAACTATTCTAGTATTACTCGGGTTTATGGATAGGGACGAGTATGGGCGACACAATTACACATCATCGTCTTGGGCACTAAATCAGAGTTAGCTCACCGGTAGATTGGGTTACTACCGGATACTGCTAATTACAACAAAACTATTCTATATTACGGTTTATGGATAGGGACGAGTATGGGCGACACAAATTACACATCATCGTCTTGGGCACTAAATCAGAGTTAGCTCACCGGTAGATTGGGTTACTACCGGATACTGCTAATTACAACAAAACTATTCTATATTACGGTTTATGGATAGGGACGAGTATGGGCGACACAATTACACATCATCGCCTTGGGCACTAAATCAGAGTTAGCTCACCGGTAGATTGGGTTACTACCGGATACTGCTAATTACAACAAAACTATTCTATATTACGGTTTATGGATAGGGACGAGTAATGGGCGACACAATTACACATCATCGTCTTGGGCACTAAATCAGAGTTAGCTCACCGGTAGATTGGGTTACTACCGGATACTGCTAATTACAACAAAACTATTCTATATTACGGTTTATGGATAGGGACGAGTATGGGCGACACAATTACACATCATCGTCTTGGGCACTAAATCAGAGTTAGCTCACCGGTAGATTGGGTTACTACCGGATACTGCTAATTACAACAAAACTATTCTATATTACGGTTTATGGATAGGGACGAGTATGGGCGACACAATTACACATCATCGCCTTGGGCACTAAATCAGAGTTAGCTCACCGGTAGATTGGGTTACTACCGGATACTGCTAATTACAACAAAACTATTCTATTCTATATTACGGTTTATGGATAGGGACGAGTATGGGCGACACAATTACACATCATCGTCTTGGGCACTAAATCAGAGTTAGCTCACCGGTAGATTGGGTTACTACCGGATACTGCTAATTACAACAAAACTATTCTATACTTACGTTTATGGATAGGGACGAGTATGGGCGACACAATTACACATCATCGTCTTGGGCACTAAATCAGAGTTAGCTCACCGGTAGATTGGGTTACTACCGGATACTGCTAATTACAACAAAACTATTCTATATTACGGTTTTATGGATAGGGACGAGTATGGGCGACACAATTACACATCATCGTCTTGGGCACTAAATCAGAGTTAGCTCACCGGTAGATTGGGTTACTACCGGATACTGCTAATTACAACAAAACTATTCTATATTACGGTTTATGGATAGGGACGAGTATGGGCGACACAATTATACATCATCGCCTTGGGCACTAAATCAGAGTTAGCTCACCGGTAGATTGGGTTACTACCGGATACTGCTAATTACAACAAAACTATTCTATATTACGGTTTATGGATAGGGACGAGTATGGGCGACACAATTACACATCATCGTCTTGGGCACTAAATCAGAGTTAGCTCACCGGTAGATTGGGTTACTACCGGATACTGCTAATTACAACAAAACTATTCTATATTACGGTTTATGGATAGGGACGAGTATGGGCGACACAATTACACATCATCGTCTTGGGCACTAAATCAGAGTTAGCTCACCGGTAGATTGGGTTACTACCGGATACTGCTAATTACAACAAAACTATTCTATATTACGGTTTATGGATAGGGACGAGTATGGGCGACACAATTACACATCATCGTCTTGGGCACTAAATCAGAGTTAGCTCACCGGTAGATTGGGTTACTACCGGATACTGCTAATTACAACAAAACTATTCTATATTACGGTTTATGGATAGGGACGAGTATGGGCGACACAATTACACATCATCGTCTTGGGCACTAAATCAGAGTTAGCTCACCGGTAGATTGGGTTACTACCGGATACTGCTAATTACAACAAAACTATTCTATATTACGGTTTATGGATAGGGACGAGTATGGGCGACACAATTACACATCATCGTCTTGGGCACTAAATCAGAGTTAGCTCACCGGTAGATTGGGTTACTACCGGATACTGCTAATTCCAACAAAACTATTCTATATTACGGTTTATGGATAGGGACGAGTATGGGCGACACAATTACACATCATCGCCTTGGGCACTAAATCAGAGTTAGCTCACCGGTAGATTGGGTTACTACCGGATACTGCTAATTACAACAAAACTATTCTATATTACGGTTTATGGATAGGGACGAGTATGGGCGACACAATTATACATCATCGTCTTGGGCACTAAATCAGAGTTAGCTCACCGGTAGATTGGGTTACTACCGGATACTGCTAATTCCAACAAAACTATTCTATATTACGGTTTATGGATAGGGACGAGTATGGGCGACACAATTACACATCATCGTCTTGGGCACTAAATCAGAGTTAGCTCACCGGTAGATTGGGTTACTACCGGATACTGCTAATTACAACAAAACTATTCTATATTACGGTTTATGGATAGGGACGAGTATGGGCGACACAATTACACATCATCGTCTTGGGCACTAAATCAGAGTTAGCTCACCGGTAGATTGGGTTACTACCGGATACTGCTAATTCCAACAAAACTATTCTATATTACGGTTTATGGATAGGGACGAGTATGGGCGACACAATTATACATCATCGCCTCGGGCCCCAAACCAGAGTTAGCTCACTGGTAGATTGGGTTACTAATGGATACTACTAATTAGAACAAAACTATTCTATACTCGGGTTTATGGATAGGGACGAGTAAGGATGACACAATTACATATCATCGCCTTGGGCCCCAAACCAGAGTTAGCTCACCGGTAGATTTGGTTACTACAGGATACTGCTAATTACAAACAAAACTATTCTATATTACGGTTTATGGATAGGGACGAGTATGGGCGACACAATTATACATCATCGTCTTGGGCACTAAATCAGAGTTAGCTCACTGGTAGATTGGGCTACTACCGGATACTGCTAATTACAACATAATTATTCTATATTCGGGTTTATGGGTAGGGACCAGTATGGGCGACTGAAGTACACATCACTGCCCTGGCACTAAATCAGAGTTAGCTCACCGGTTGATTGGGTTACTCCCCTGTCACTACTGATTACAAAACTTTCATTCTCTTTCCGGCTTTCTTAAATGATTATGCTTTGTATGAAGATGTATGCAAGTACACTACATTTATGTAATATAATACGTAGGTATCACATGAATGCAGATATATTTGATATTTTCACCTACTAATACGCAGGAAATCTCATTGACTTTTCTACATACTAAACTTTATAATCTAGTTTCTGTATTAAGTCTGTTTTGCTTTTGGAACAGAATTCAGTTTCATTTGAATGTTTATGGGCTACCTGGTGCTAACGTTGCCTTCTATGTTGATATTTCTGCATTTGTTGAAAAAAATGTAAAACAAAATATTTTTATTTATTTCCTAAAATTTATACCTTTTTCCCTTTTTATGTTTATAATAAATATACTAAACACGAGATTTATTATATCAGTTGCGATCTCTTCAGTATTGATTCGTGTTCATGACACTGCCACAAGTTTTCTGTGCGCTAAGTTATTACCAGTTATCTGTTTTGGAAACAGTTTGATACCTTTGAAATAACCTTAATGCAGTAGATATACAACAAATTATTACGATAAAAAATAATAAAGAACAGTCAAGTATCTATGACAAAGTGTTGGACACAAAATTTGAATCAAGAAGCTCAGACTTGCCTTTAATAAGAGAGATGGCAGCCGCTGGGTGGTGATAAACCCGGGGCTTTGATGTTGTAAAGTTGCAAAGAAACACCTTTGAGATTTACTAGAAAGTTCTTAAGGTTTATAGCGTGTGTGAAACAGGAAGGGCTATTTAGTATTTATTAATTCAATCAACTCAATAATTTCTGCTTGGCATGTAATTTATAACGTAAAAATAATTATACTTATCACTCAATATGTAAAACCTATGTACATGAATTAAATGCAGTTTTAGGCACTTTACGACCTTGACAACATATGCATTCAGAAGACTTACAAATCAGCTATCAGCAGTATTAAAATTTAATATTTTTGTCAGAATAAATAAATATTGAAAATAATAATTTTATTCCTTTAAACGTTTACTACAGTTCAGTAACTCATTTTATAACCTGTTATTTGGTAAATAACTTTAGCATTCTTCTTAGTTTGACCAAATATATGTAAAGACATTTCCACACAAGTCTAAATATAAATTTGAAAGGGTTCTTCGACTAACTATGTGTTAGAGTTTGTGGTTGTGTTTTATACGTGTGTGGCTATAAAAGACATGTGTGACTTGGTTACTATAATCTGTGGGTAACATTATTAAATGGGAACAATGATTCGTTGAACAATCTTGTGTATTTGTAACCATATTTACGTAACTGTTGACCTTAAAAATTCATTTAGTTTCAACAGTTATAAGATCACAAGTCAACAGGTTTTCTTTGTTCTCTTAGTACAAGAAGCTTATAAATTGCACCTAGTCCTATAAGGACCTTTGACATCCTTCCGGAGTGACAGGATATTCTGAATGGGTAAAGGTTGGGGGTAGGGGCCGCCTCATACGGAGATCCGTGATGAAGAATCTCGTCCATGTCCCCTTGAAGAAGGGGAGGCCAGCTCTGAACCAGCCTCTCCAGTCAAAGCAGTCAGGGCTGCCCTGCTCTTGACTATGCTAGCAAGAACATTTGACATTTACGGAACGAAACCCACAAACTCCAACAGTCATCTCCCGCAGTAGACTAAACCTATTGAATTACCCTTTCACCCCCAGAATCTCGACATTTGTGGTTAGTAATGTGCCGCTTCTGGACATCCATGAGTTTGTCCAGATTTAAGTAACACATAAGTATTTGCTGTGCCCAGTGGTAGGGTACAGTTTTTACTGAAAAGCATAAACCGGCCAGAACTGATCCTTGCTGGGTTGTCAACTCGTTATATTTTGTTATATATAGTAAGTTAGCGGTATTACATTTAGAAATTATAAGTAATATGTGATTAATATGTAAGTACATCAGATAAGCAAATAGTACTTTCCAGGAATTTGTTACTGAAAAAATCACATCAATTTCATGAAATAGTAGATACAAAATAATGTATTTTCATAGCAACTTAATTCATATTTGATTTTAATTTGGTGTTTCTATTTTTAACGGAGCGTGTCAAGACCCATAACTTAAAATAAAGATATTGATGATTAAAAGTAAATTGCTAGAACAACAGTAACTTATATAGTTTAAGTTTGTATATGACGATAGGGGGTTTGTTAAAGTTAATAAAACTTTTCAGTATATTAGCAATTAGTAATTGAAAAATAAAACAGTAGATCTGCCTTTAGAAATTAACGATCTGATCTATTTCTCAGGTGAAGAACTAACCCAACACATAGAATAAAAAACTAAGTTAAGTTAACAAATCAAGTAACATGATCGACTAGTTTTAATTTCATCCAAAAACCTCTAAGAATGTTTTAAAGGTTAATCAAGAAGTCACTTCTTCCACATCTGGTTATCTTCCTGAAGAAGAGGTCAGGTTTCACATCTCGAAACGTAGTGTTACATCTTGTGAGTGTATTTGTATAACCGAAAGACGATAAATTTCCGAGAAAATTCCGTTACTGTTTTACATTGCACTTTACGACTTAAAATGTATTAAAAAAATATTGTGTAATCATAACTGGTAAGAAACTAATCAGGAATAATAATTAAAACGATAGGGCCAGCTAATATAAGATAATAAAGAAGAGACTCTAACCTGAAATTAATGTTAGTAGTTTATCTCGTGTAGCGTGACGAATCAGTGTTGATATAAAGGTAATTATTATGATGATGTAATTATTTGATAAAAGACTTAAAGTTCTCTGATGCAATTAAGCTTTAATTTCATTGGCACAGTTTAGTACACAACGTTAATTGACAGTCCATACATACTAATTTAATATGCGCTTTGTCATTACCGACGTGATAGATTAAACAGTAAAAAAACTAATTTTCATGTTTTAAAATATATGTTTCTTTTATAAATATTCCATAATCAGGAAAATGCTATTGGAAATCTTTAACTAATTTTCTACACTCTATAATAAAAATATTACTCCGACAAATGTAGAACTATTAAAAATCCATCAACAGCAGACGAAGAATTTGTTATCCATGTATCTCACAATCATTTCCACAGGGTTAGACGTATACATTATCGCCCCTAATGAATATTCTGATTGCCAACCACACATTTTAATGATTTAAATTAAAACTCTAGATCTAATAAGTCCATATAAGGTGTTCATAAAAATACTAGGAGTTGCTGCTTTACATTTGATTTACATTTGAAAATGTATATAATTTTACAAACTAAAAATAGAGCATTAATAAAATACTTGAATAAGAAGAACCGTGGACGAAAATACAGTAATGAATAAATTTTGTATACTTTGGGAATTCTTTATTATTTTTATTATGTTGGTTTCCTCCTACCTTTAACCATTGTGGACAACTCTATTAAGTCTTTAACTTTGGAACACCAATAAAAAGTTCAGTTTATCTTCATTCATTCTAGTTCTAATGGAATATTTTATTATTTTTAGTAACAAAAATGAACGTTTTGCTGCATAGTTTTAAACAGTCTCCCCTAATAAATACTAAGAGCTATATATATATATATATATATATATATATATATATATATATATATATATGTTGGGAAATATCAATTAAAGAGTTTGTTCTTTTATGTGATATATCATTGATAAGAGGTTGTCCTTAAGACCGTGACTAGTTAAAAGACCAGAGAAGTGTATGTACTCTTTTAAGTATGATTTTTCTAAATAATCTTTATACAAAGATTTAATTTTAAAACTATAAGTTTTAATTAAATTATATCATTTAAATATACATTTTTTAATAACTTAAAGTAGATATAATGCAACTAATGTTACCTCTATAGTTGTTAAGCTCCACTTGAAATAATAAACATCAATCATAAAAATACTAAAACGATATTACCTCTACAGATATTGAGGTCCACTTGAAATAATGAACTTCAATCATAGTAATAGATAATGTTACCTCTACAGATAATGGGCTCCACTTGAAATAATTAACTTAAATCATCCTTATCCTAGAACGAGGTAACCTTTAGAGATGATGAGCTCCATTTGAAATAATAAACGTATTGAAATATCATACTAATACTACGACGATGTTACCTCTAAAGATAAGGAGCTGCACTTGAAATGTTAAACATCAATCACGCTAATACAAGACGATACTACCACTAAAGATACTCAGCTCCACTTAAAATAATTAACTTCAATCATACTAATCCTACAACTACATAAATAAACATATTTATGTGTTTGCACTTATACTTTTCATTCTCGTCATATACATGATGTGTTTATAACAAAACGTTTTGTTACTATATTTGTACAGATAATTTAAGCCTAGGTGACTATTCCATTAGAAAAGTATTCCTCACAAAAGGTCACCTTTTGACATTTTGTCGTTTGCGAATAAGAAGTGAGCATCTCACAAAGAAGCTGAGTGAAGACAGTCAATTATCTGGAGCAAATCGAATTGCAGCTCCGAACCTGTTTCATCGAGCAATTGCTTATTTCACTTCTCCGACTGCTGTACTTTATAGATTGTGTACAATGGCATTTTAATCTGGTTATATGTTTATAGAATACAAGAAAAGCTATTTCATTTCTCCTGGAAACAATATGTTTATAAGCAGAATTAGAAAAATTTCATTTATAGAAACGTTTAAAGGTGTATTAAAAATCTGTTGAAAAGTGTTTGTATATTTAGCATAAACTAAATAAGCATTAAATTCCTGTTTTATATTCTGGTACAACCACACTGGTTTATCTAATATATATATATATATATATATATATATATATATATATATATATTATTTATTCACTGTTTATTTACTTTCGTTTGTACTGTTTTCTTTTATATTTTATACAATTTATGCGCCTGAAGACGGTTTTCACCGAAATATAGTGCCAATGTTTTAAAAACACTTTATTTTATTTGTACAGTAATTTACTAAAAATAATATATATATATATATATATATATATATATATATATATATTGAATCACAAAAAGTACTTGCTCCGCCGGGAATCGAACCCGGATCTCTCACTTGCCGGGTGAATGTGCTACCATTACACCACAGAGCGCTTACTTTTTACGATTCAATTATTTTGTATTTGGCCGTATCTGTCACATATGCGTTTATACAATTTGATGTAAATAAAAGTCGTTTGACAGGTATTTGGTCTTCCGATCATATGTTAGTTTTTAAACGCATATGTGACAAATACGGCCAAATACAAAATAATGGAATCGTAAAAAGTAAGCGCTCTGTGGTGTAATGGTAGCACATTCACCCGGCAAGTGAGAGATCCGGGTTCGACTCCCGGCGGAGCAAGTACTTTTTGTGATTCAATGTTTCTTGAAATTAAATAAGGTTATTGCCATTTATACAATTTAATGTAAATAAAAGTCGTTCGACAGGTATTTGGTCTTCCGATCATATGTTAGTTTGCTTATTTAAACGCATATGTGACAAATACTGATTCACTGTTTATTTACTTTCGTTTGTACTGTTTTCTTTTATATTTTTATATTTTATACAATTTTTGCACCTGAAGACGATTTTCACCGAAATATAGTGCCAATGTTTTAAAAACACTTTGTTTTAATTGTAAAGTAATTTACTACAAATAATGTATATATATATATATATATATATATATATATATATATATATATATATAGTTGCACTCAGTGTAACTGAGTTCACTCAGTTTAAAATTGTTGAGTATATATATATATATATATATATATATATATATATATATACAATCAATATCAAAACAGTGTTGATATTAGTACTCTAAAATGCTGCATTATTTCTTATGATAAAGTTCTACCAGTTAACTAGTTAGTCTTGATGAAAACAAAAGTACCTTGGTCTATATAAGACGAAACAAAGTCAGTTTAGTTCTTCATAGCTGAGAAATCCGTGGATTGTATAAAACAGTGAAAGGTTATCTCCAATTCACTCTGACCTTTCTCTACCCGCGGGAGAAGCAATGTTCACCAGTAGTCGGATTACAGGCAATTCCACGTAACTTGGTTGCCACAATGCACTGTGTATCAATTTTCGAGATTATTTCTGGATAAATGGGATTGGAAACAATTTATTTTTACATTACATCAGTTTATTCAATACGGTATTAAATACTCGTGCTAAATACAAACAATACCAGACTAGTAATATTGTATGCAATTATTCAGGAATCTTTTTATTAGATTCATGAATTCTTGCGTTGGAAATAGTTTCAAACAATGCAAATTTTTGTATTTAAACATTCAATGCAATGCATTCTAATAGTTTATTATTTATGACTAAGTTATTTATTTAAGAAATGGGAGAAATATTTTTGAATATTATAGAGTATTAAAAAACATTTTCTAAAATACTATAGTCTATTTCACTTAATTAAATGTCTATCTGTGTTTTGTGAAAATAATTCAAGTATGGTTTAAGTATCTTATAAGAATACTGCTTTCTGCAGTTACAAGCCACATAATATTTAATACGTATTTTCACAATAGCGGCTATTTTAAAATTGCATAGTCAAATTTCACTAAATGCTTTGAGAAGGGAAAATATTGTAAAGATATAAAAAAAGTTTGTACGACTTTAAAACTTTAAAGCTTTGTTGCCTATGACGGGGTGATACAAAACGAGGTAAATGCATATTTACTACTCCCCTGCAATCAGATTTGGTAAAATTACTGATATTTCTCATTGAATTTCAATAAATACTTTGTTTTAACTGTTTATGGTGATATATACATTTATAGACTGACAATTGCCTTATTTATAGACTGAGATAAGGGAGTAATAGTTTAGAGGAGCAACTTAATGATTAATGGGATCTTGTATTTTAAGACCATGATTGAAATTATTAAAAGTTTAATTGTTTTTCGCTTCTTGTTTGAAATAAAATACATTCAACATTTTCCTGTACTCCTCTGAAAGTTTCTAAAGTTTTAGAAGACTAAGGGATATTGTGTAAGGCAAACAGGGCTTAATTATATTTTGTGAATGACTTCGAGGCGACGAAGTTGATTGGATGGACCACCGGAAACGTGTTGTCACTACACTACAGCTTCTCTACAGCTGCACTGCAGCTACGCTATATCTACTATACAACTGCTATACCTACTTTACAGCTGCACTGCAGAACTAAACAGGAGCGCTATAGCTACTGTACAGCTGCACTGCAGCAATAACAAGGTACGCTATATCTACTATACAACTGCTATACCTACTTTACGGCTACACTGCAGAACTAAACAGGAGCGCTATAGCTACTGTACAGCTGCACTGCAGCAATAACACGGTATGCTATATCTACTATACAACTGCTATACCTACTTTACGGCTACACTGCAGAACTAAACAGGAGCGCTATAGCTACTGTACAGCTGCACTGCAGCAATAACAAGGTATGCTATATCTACTATACAACTGCTATACCTACTTTACAGCTGCACTGCAGAACTAAACAGGAGCGCTATAGCTACTGTACAGCTGCACTGCAGCAATAACAAGGTACGCTATATCTACTATACAACTGCTATACCTACTTTACGGCTACACTGCAGAACTAAACAGGAGCGCTATAGCTACTGTACAGCTGCACTGCAGCAATAACACGGTATGCTATATCTACTATACAACTGCTATACCTACTTTACGGCTACACTGCAGAACTAAACAGGAGCGCTATAGCTACTGTACAGCTGCACTGCAGCAATAACAAGGTACGCTATATCTACTATACAACTGCTATACCTACTTTACGGCTACACTGCAGAACTAAACAGGAGCGCTATAGCTACTGTACAGCTGCACTGCAGCAATAACAAGGTATGCTATATCTACTATACAACTGCTATACCTACTTTACGGCTACACTGCAGAACTAAACAGGAGCGCTATAGCTACTGTACAGCTGCACTGCAGCAATAACAAGGTACGCTATATCTACTATACAACTGCTATACCTACTTTACAGCTGCACTGCAGAACTAAACAGGTGCGCTATAGCTACCCTACAATTGCTGTGGCTTCTCCAAAACTACTATAGGTACTCTACAAATGGACTACAGCTACACTAAATCTTCTCTACAGCTCCAGCTTATTAATTTGAAGAATAGATCTGAAGCTAACAAAACAATAACATTGAAAGAAAACTGAAACACAAATAACTTATTGCCTGTAATTGATTCTGGTATTTTTTATGTATGGTAACTTGTTTTACTACATATAGCTTCTTTAAAATTAATTTGTAAATTTAATTACTCAGTTTTTGTTGTTTGCCCCATGCGTAATTAATTAGTACAATCATTTACTAATAGAATAAAGTGTACGAGTTCAAACCCCTTCCGGTAGGGCCAGATATTTGAAACTTTACTGTGTAGGTTTTACTGGAATTTATAAACGAGCCAGAAATAAACATTCCTTGTGTGCCCATCCATCCCATTTAAATCTGCCTCATATGCCATTTATGACAGATATATTGCGTTCCTTTTTAGCAGAAAGATTGCGTGCAAAACAGCAAAAAATTGCTAGTTGGAGGTATGGTATTATAGAACTATCTCTTTCTCAATTTTATGTGTTTACAAGTTATTCCTATAATTGACAGTTGTTATAAACGTTATAAATGTAAGAATGTAGTGTTTTACAGGTGTTAAATTTCCACTTCTCGCAACCAACACAATTTGTTATTAAAAACTCCTGTTTCTGGTCCCAATCAACATTTGTACCTTTCAAAATATTTCTGCGTGTTGCATCTACTGTAAAAATACTTTTTCATAAAAACGTATTCCTAAAATCTGATTATATTTTTTATTTTAAATACGTTTAGTTAATAAAGAGATAGGGATTTTCAAAAGTTGTAGGACAAAATTATTTGCACTATTTTCCTATTTTAAATCTTTTTTCTTTGTTTCATACGTATCCTATTGCGAATTACAATTGTACAGAACTTATAAAGGTTTATGTAGAAAATAATAAAAGATAAACATAGGAATTGGAAATATAATTTTTTCATTTTTCACGTATTTTGCAGTTTTTTTATTGTAAGAAAGAAACTTTAATCAATGAATGTGTTTTGCAAGTCTTTGGCAAATCATTACTCAGATTACTTTCTTTAATAAATAATCATCAGTACAACAATTTAGATTGTAACTTAACGCTAAATACTATTGTAAACTAAAGTTAACAATTAATTTAACCCCAGCTATTTTCATATACTTTATTCAATTATTTAAATTGTGTTATACGGATTTTTGATTTATGATGTTTCAAAGTACTTGAATAGACTTCTACTTTTACTTCTCGTCTCTTGTACTTTACTACTTACAGGATTGGAAACAGTAGAGTTATGAAAGCTATATCACGAGAAGCGTGCCTTGTTAGATCTGTACTATTAATGTATTGATAATTCAAATCAATGTAATTAAAATTAAACTGAATGCGCGGCCGAAACATTACAGGGTTGTTATATATTTAAAGGGTACTGGTACTTAAATCGCCAATCACGAATTAATAATTTTCTGACAATAAGTACGAGAATCCAATTAATATGTTTAATAATGCGCTACTAGCAACCCTCCATCCAATATGAAGCCACAATTAAACAATGCGGAGCCGCTGCGCCTCTATGAGCTGTAGTAATATATTATCCAGTATTTTAACTCATATTATAGGCATTTTATATATATATATATATATATATATATATATATATATATATATATATATATATATATATATGAATGTTTGTATGTATGTCCTTTATAGAAGCAGAAGCTATTTGACCAATCATTATAAAAAAAATTATTTATATGTATTTTTCCACAAAGAAGGTTTATATGCTATGCCCATTGATGTAACTAGCCACCATGCGGCGCAGCAAAAGATAAAACTTTTCAAAGCGCCTGAACATTATAAACTGCAATTACGAGACAGTTGAGTATATTAAATAGCCAAGCAATGATTGAAGGCGCTAAGGTAAGCTGTATAATTGTCTTAATACCATAAATAACTGGTTGAACTTAAAGCTTAAGTGTTAGACCACTTTGGAATAAAGTACATGTACATGTACAATGGCTATAAACGCAGTACACTTTTGACGGATTTTTTTGTTCGTAGCAATAAGGCTTTGGAAATGTAACTCACTTGAATCAGAAGTGCTCATGTACAGGCAAAGCTAACAAAAAGAGTGTGATGCCGTAGAAAACAGCTAGTAGTTTGTACAATGTAATAGTAATCACTATTAACTCATATTATAAGCAATAATAAGAAAGTTTAATGACTATTTCATTGATAATAATGTATCTGAACAAATATACTGCAATATTTCAATCAAGCAGGACAATGTATACCTTGAGTGACACTTAATTATGTAAGTTATTAATAATATAGGGTTATAAAAGTAAGAAATTTAGAATACTTCACAATTAATTATTGAAGCTATAAAATGTAATGACAGTAGAGTTACATTATCGTGTCGCGGATAGTTGTTGGGAGGGCATGGACGAGATTGTGGTACAGTCGTTACCCTTGCCGAGCTTGTTTGCAGTAAACAATATACAGCGGCTATGACGTCAGATCCTACTGGGCTGTTTCATTACGTTACTGTGAAGTTGACACTCATTACACAGCTTCCTTCCCGACTTTGTATTCACAATACTTGAAGTGTAGAATGACTGACCGTCATATCTCGTGGTCAGAAAAAAATTGGTTTCAACTTACAAAAAGTACTTTAAATGAGTACATAATACTTGGCTGCGCAAACTTTTATACCATAATAAAAAAATTTCGTTGTCAATAAAATGTTCTGAGTTAAGCAAAAATTACGGAACTAATACCTACAATTCTGAGTAACCGTATTGAGAACTTCAGTAAAAACTATTACTGTAATCGCTGAGAGCAAACTTGTTAAACTGGAATCTTGTATAAATACAACCTGAAATTATTATTGTATTATTCCACAGTTTTAATTAATTTTATAAAAGTTTATTTATTGCTGGCATCTTTTGGAAAGGCGTTTTTACGTTTATTGGTTTTTGTGATATTCAACATAAAAGCCTAATTTTACATTAATTTTAAAAATTCGTAGACATTATGTAAACATTTTGACAGTGGAAAACTATTCAAGTAAAAAAAGTTATCGTTAGAAGCGCTGTAAAGAGAAAAATAGAAAACAGTACAAATAAGAAATTCGAGAATAATTTGTTAATGTAAAACCTATATACAAGAAACTTGTCCAGCTCGATAGAACACTTTTGTGGTCAAATCAGATCTTAAACACGATTGTCAAATACATTGCACTCATTGCTCTAAAAGTTTTGATTAGTTATAGTTAACTTGATAAAAAGGAATACAAATCTAATCAGAACGTTAATCGACTAAGCGTAAGGCTAGTTCACAATTTCATTATGCGTCAACTCAGTTAGATCAGTTAAAGGGCTTGTAACAAGCCTAACTGATCAAATTTGATCGAGTGTTAGTTGAGATTTTACATTTACCGAGAACATTCAAATAAAACTTTGTGCTTGCAGTTATAGTACAGTTAAGTTCTTTGTTAAATTACATTTTTTAAATTTATTGCTTAAGTAGCCTGTTTGCGGAGACGTGATGTCCCAATTCCGTATTTTATTTGAACGTATAAACAAATGCTATGAGGTATTAAAAGAGTGTTTTTTTTTATGAAAATAACCCTACCTTCGTAATGGGTTTAAACATAAACATGGCGACCTTTTAACAACGTTAATCCTGAAATGCCCTTTGATAGAAAGTATTTAAAGGAAGTTGTAATGAAATATAAGTATAAATATATTCGTACTTGATATTTTATGTAGTGTCGAACGCAACTCAAAAATTAAATCTAATAGACCTACTTGTAATCTGTAAAATTATAGAATTTTTAAGGATTTTGTAAATATTGTATCCTGTGGTTACTTTGCGTTCAAAGGTAAATAAAAATGTATCGAATTAAATACTCTGTTATTAAGTCGAAAACTAAAATTTGAAGACTTAATTTTATTGTACATAGTATTAGTGTAACACTTTGATTCAATTAAGAAAGGTTTTGCCCTTTGAAACACTTTTCATAGAACAGTTTCACAATTTCCGAACTAATCTGAGAAATTGTTCGTTCAGCTAGTAAAACAGTTCAACATATATGATCTGTAATGTCCCGGTTATAAATTGTTTCACGCGAATCAGTCTACTCTAAATCCCTAATGACAACATGTTTGGAAATATACAGTCGTCGTTAATGAATCACTGTCACAGGTGCATTGGATGTTAACTTTGCGTGAAAGGAAAGGTTGTGATTACATGTGGTGGAGGGAACAATGTACGGCACACGTGATACCATCAATATTCATAGTATGCTAATCAGTCATGTTTAGTCCATACAAACACATCACAACAGGCCAGAACAGGGTCGCTAAACGTTCATGCTTGCATTCGGTTATTACACAAACGACCATGGTAGGTCTAATGTTTACTTTTTTTATCATACATACACATTTGCTCAAGAATTGGAATTGTGCGTACACAAGCCACATGTTCACATAAAACAGAGCACTCATTATGTGGCTTTGGTATAAAACATCCATGCTACGGTAAATACATTGAGATATTTTCTGTTGCATTAGTAAACAAACGAGATAGGAGGGAACCTTAACATATAGCATTCATTATGTGGCCTTCCTATAAAACATTCTTGCTTCGGTAAATACATTGAGATAGTTTATGGTGAAATGTTGTGTAGGACATCTTCAAGAAGAAAAGAATATCAGGGAGAACTTAGAACCATAGTAAACAAGGATCTGAGGGTAAGAAAACTATACGGGGTTTAAACTATATTTAAATACGTTTTATTTGTGATAGTTAATGTCATGTCTGTAATAGAGTGTTTTTGGTTAGGCCTCGCAAATGACAATTTGTACGATTATGTTGAAATTTTACGTAAATACTAGTATGTAATTCGAATGTGCTTATTTAATTTCTGCAGTCATATTACTTCATAAGTGATTTCAAGAAGTAAAACACGGTATCCGACTTCAGGATTCTTCCCCATTGGCTAGTAATAATATTTCATGTGCTAATGAAATCAAACTTTGCACATTCTATCATATATCATAGAATGTTGCTTATAACTTCCGTGATATAGATACTTTATGCTATGAAATTGTTTATGATTTAATATGATTATAAAAACAATTTTATCTTATACATTAATATACATTCTTATATTAAATGTCACTTAAAGTGGATCAGGAAATAGGAATACCTTCCAATGACTTATTTATCTCTGCAGTGCTATGCTATTTACAAAGGTCATTCCTACAATGTCCTTGTTAGTTACTAAGTAATTGCATATAAGTCACACGATCCGGCTAGTACCAATATTTAGTATTATAAACAAATAAACCTGAAATTTAACCAAATTTCATAATAAAAATCCAGGAGATTTAAAGAGGCAGTAGATTTCATCTTTTAATTTTACTAAACTCGCAGAAATCATAACAATCCGGCTTCAGTTGCTTTGATTTAGAAAGCGTTGCAATCAGATTGGCTTTGTCATTTTGGTCTGGTTTGTCAGGAGGATGAGTCTGGTTGAACAGAAGTCTGTTTGCACGGGAGAGGTTTGGTTGTACAGAAGGGGTTTGGTTGGACAGGGGCCAGTCTGGTTGCGCAGGAGGAGTCAGGTTGTTATCCTGTTGTGAGTTTATTAGCAGTTTACTAGTAAGTTTACGGCCACTGTGAGTGAAGTTCATATTTTCTAATAATAAGAGCTATTTTTCTTCTTTGACGTCATCAAGTTATCTCCTTGGTCTGGGTCAGAATCTCCAGTGGTGATAAATTCAGCATTCTAGCCTTCACACTCCCTACTCCATCCTGGGAGTACTCTTTTCTACACCATCTTGTTATCTTTATTTTAGCTTTAAACAAGAAAATCCATTTGAGTTCATTATAAATTTTAACTGATACCATCCTCTTACCTAGATCGAAAAGGTTTTTCTAAACTTATTCTATGAAATTTCACCTTGGTTGAGGAAAAGATAATATGAGGGGAATTGTTATTCCGATACCTACAGGAACAGGCTACGATGGATAGCGAGAAGGTAACGAGAAACCTCCTTATCACAGGTATCGGCTACGGAGGTTCATAACACAAATATTAACATAGCTCTAATGAGTAACTTAACGACAGCGAACTGACTAAAGAGTTGGGCAGGTTAATACTGATTACACAGTAAGCATGTTCTGAGCCGTTATCGTCATCTGTGGAGTAATTCCATAGGCTATGGTGACTGGTAAAATGACCAAAATAAATTTCCTGGTGCTCAGATAATCACACAATCTAATCAGGACAGTAAATAGTCAACTAGTAGGTAGTTATGTTAGCTATGGGAAACGAAATGTCTGCCACAGCAAAATCATTTTTTAACCCTGACAGCATTACACTAAGGTAACTATTTACATAATTACAAACCACTGACTATGGCTTATAATCAGTATTTTGGAGACAGGAGAATAAACACAGCTGCCATACCAAAACATTTGTACATATTAACCAATGTGGGGACGCAAGAATAAACAAATCTACCACAGGTAAAAAAGGGACTAGACATTGGTATTAATTTATTGACTGTATTTTTTTGTGATTAACTAACGGAGAAGAACATCAATTAAAATGTCCCCAACAGCTAAATTACTGGTTTAAGCTCCTGATCCGCTTTAGAATAATTAGGCTTCATAATCCATGAAGTCATATGACCTGATTTGATGTCATTACCATTTTTCACAGTTGTTTGTTGCGATTCAGCTGTCAGTGACAGCAACATTGTTTGCTCTTTGTATTTTTCCTTTTATTTCACTGCCATCTTGCATATGGATGTTATATCCTGGATATAAATGGTTCATGTAACCGTTTGTGTAAAATAAATAAATTTATTTAAAATAAAGAGTAGATCAGATGTTATAGGAACCAATTAAATGACTTTTCATATATAACATTTCATGATATTTAATTGAATAATTTCAAAGATTTCAGTAGTACATGAACTATGTTAGGTCAATAGAAGAAGTTCCAAAGAGACCGTAACTCTCTTAGTAAGATCATTTATGTTTTAATATGATAAAGGTCTAAGATATTTTTTTAATGGAGATAGCCATACTGTTCCTGTGTTCACGTACAATTTCAAAACAATCCTACATCGTAGCTTTCATGTGTTAGAAGCACACACCAAACTATAATATCTTTAAACTTGTCAGGTTAAACTCCTAAAATGCACATCTTCCGGCTTGGAGGGTCAATGAGCTCCGCTTCACTATCCTTGTTTGTAACCTCGTTTTTTGAAAATACGGATAAATGTAATCCTGATAAATTTACCCTTATTATCTCATTTATTTTTCAGTCTAGGAATTATTTAAAATTTGTATACACGTAATTAATATCGCATCTTTCATAAACAACTCTATGATTTTTTAGTTCTGAATAATTCCACTTTTTCTGCTTAAATATTTCATTATTTCCATTTGTAGCATTGAAGGGCTCATTGCGCTCGAGTGCTTCTCAAATTTTAGTCATGGAAGGAACTTGTAATTTGCCCCGTCCCTGTTGTGGCTCCTTCAGCAACTGTATACAATTCATTCCACAACATCCGAGAAAACCAAATGTGAGGATTTTAATATAAATATCCCGAATTTTGTTCATTAAGTAGCATTTTATTAGCTATTTTCAATTAATACCAAGATAAAAAATATTTTTTAACTGTGTCATATAAAATAAAAATAAAATAAATACTATACTCATTGTTGTTTTCAGTACAGAAATACCTAATATATTTGGAATTTCACGTTTCCGTGGAAACTGTGGAATAAATGTATATTATATCCTCGAGCAGGAGATTAAAGGTACCGGACGTTGGAAGTACAAGGATTAAATATTATAAAATATACAAACTCTTTGCCAACAACCCTTAATCGTAATTGTATCTTTACTGGAAAATATTTATTTTTGTCCAGCTGTTCTCATGCGAGCTGACTAATAACGAACTTCATTTTTATTCATACAGATTAAATTTTAATTTTTTCTATGTGTATTACAAGGGTTAAAAGTACAAAATATTAAATAACTGGTATTTTCAGCTTTATAATATTTGTATTACAAAATAATGTTATAGAACTTAAACCCTTATTCAGTCCTTTTTGTTTTATCACGGGCTGGTTTTAGGTTACACCCCATGTCATTTTACATAAGGATCGATTTAGCCTATCCTTAGAAATACATTAGACCCTTAAGAAAGATAGAAGATCTATTCCGCAGCCACGATATATCCTATCAACGCGTTGAACAATAAACTGTCATGGCCGAAACACACTGTTGGTCTGAATCACGAAAATTAAGAGCGGAACATAGTGATAACAATCTCCTGCAAGGAAAAGTTGGAGTGTGTTAGTAGTATCCGAGTAACCCGACCGCCCTACTTTACTAGCGTCGTGTTCTGATTTTAAAGTTTACGGTTACTTTAAAAAAATGATTGTTTTACACTATATTCTACTACATTGTTTCAATCTTGACAAATACCTCATGTTCCAGTTTTGTAGAGTAATGACGGGGTTTATATCTCGAAACCCGTCGTTGAAACAACGAAAAAGGACTGAAGATATATGTTAGGTACTAACCCTGGTTATATTACATCCATTTGTGGAGACATTACTATTAATATTTTTATTGCATAAAGACTATAGTGCAATTAAATCAAATAAATAAGATTACACTACCAATCAATCCTTTCATTGATATTCTAATATACCGACATCTCATTGATCAGTCCAACCCCGCTCAAGTTTATTTACTGTAGTTTTCAGAATGTTTTTCAGCATCTAAAATGTATCAACCGAATATAAAGTCTTAGACATTCAAATGTGTTTCAATCGATTTTTTATCGTGGTGGGAATTTCAACTGATTATATACTGCCAGTAAGCTTGCTGATCGTACTGGTGCCTACATGTGGTGGATGTTACTCGGATATTTCTTTTTCCAACCATTTGAACTTGATTGGTAAAGTATTACTACCAGCATTAGAAGGTGGTACCAAATCAGAATTCACTAAAAGCTTCTTTGTACAAAACAGAAAATATATCTTCTTCTCAATGCTAAGGCAGTTGAAACATTTAGCTTTCACGAGTTTGCCCTCTCATGGGAACCATTCCTAAGAGATATTCTTTTACGTCACTAGCCTTACGTAAATATTTAACAAACAAAATAAATTGAGAAGTAGATGTAATGGCTGTAGCTGCGTCGTAGGTGAGAAAAGAATATTTTATTTGCTATAATTCTTCAATTACATTTAACAATATATTTGCTGCCAGGTGTTTTGACCTTCTCATCTAAGTTAAATCGGACGGATGTAATTTTGCAGCATCATCCAATATTTGTTTATTGTTCAAAAAATATAATAACAAACTTTATAAACAGTCATAACACTCTTTGACTATTTCGGCATCTGAGAAAGGCTTCGTATTTTTTGTTAGAATTTCAGTCACAAGATAAGATGGCTTGTAAGTTAGACTTTTTGTTGATTGCGTCGTTCAATACTAACGGACTTTTTAAAGTTTATATTTGTTCTTCATTGAGCTTCAGTTCGGTTCGGTTCGTTATATTCGTATCGGTTAGGAAAGGTTAGGCCATGTTAGTTTTCGTTAGGTTATGTTAGGTTAGGTGAGGTTTGGTATGCTAGGTTAAGTTTGCTATATTACGTTATGTTGTGATAGGTCAATTTAGATTAGGATAGGTTAAGTGATAGGTTGATTTAGGTTATTTTAGGTTAAAATAGATTAGGATAGGCTAGATTGGATTAGCTTATGTAAAGTTAAGTTAGGTTACGTTTCGTTAGGTAAGATTAGGTTGGGTAAATTATATTGGGTTATGCTATATTAGATTAGTTTTCATTATTTAAAGTTGGGTTACGTTACGTTAGATAGGTTTGGTAGGTTTAAGATTATGATGTCAGGTTAGATTTAAGGTTGTGGTAGGTTAAGTTTGGTTAGGTTATTTTAGGTATTGTTAGGTTAAGTTAGATTTTTAGGTCATTCAGATTATATTAGGTTAGGTTAGGACAGGTTTTATTATCTTATGTTACATTAAATTATGTTAAAGTTAGTTAATGTTATGTTGTTTCGTTCTCTTAGGTATGCCTAGGTTATGTTACGTTACGTTAGGTTAGGTTTTGTTTAGGTTAGGTTATGCTATGTTGCCCACCTCTCTATTTTAATCCAGATACCCAGCTTATTTACTGAATATGTAAGTGTAGGGTATGGTTGTATGTGCAGTGGCATGAAGCTCTGCGCTGTCAGTTATGAGCTCCACTTACGCTGTCTGTGTCAGTAGTTCGCAGATATCGTGTACCTACCTCCACTTCGAACATATTCTCATTCATTACTTGATATTTAACATAAATTTTCCTGCATCTTAATTTTTATTTTAACCTTTGTTAGCTACTATATTTAGAACAGTGATAGGAAGCCGTGTGTAAGCAGCAGGCATATCGAAATAGATCCAGTACAACGTCAGTAGCAAGGGGTGCAGTTTGCCGAGAGCTGTTACCCCCTCCTCCTCCTCCTCCTCCTCGTATGTGTCTTAAAGCACCGAGGCCTATTTTGACTGCTGGCAATGGGGCCCACAGATTGAGGGGGAGGCCTAATTTCGTCTGTCTCTGCTGCTAATTTAGTGCATTATACAAAGACGAAAAATCCTGATTATTTTAGGGACTTCTACAGCTCTTACAAAATTGCAGTTGTAAAAATTTGTAAGGGCCGCATACATCTTGAGGGCCGCGCAGAGAGTACCGCTGGCTATAGATAAATAAATAAAAATGTCTTTATTTATCCAGCGTATTCAAATTTACAATTGCTTCAAAAATGAACTGTTGTCCAGTAAATTCAAAACAAATACATGTAAATAATTACAACCAAACTTCACCTAAAAGATAAAGGAACAGTTGTGGTATTATAAAGTGAAAAAAACTAATTATTTGTACTTAAGGTGTAATTACTTGAGGTTGCATCTCTTATGTGCTTTTAAATACACAATTAAAATATGAAGAGCTACTTCATAGGAAGAAATGCAAAGCAATTATTTTGTGCTGCGGGATTGGATACAGTGTGAGATTCCCTCTTCGATGACCTGTGGCACTGTTCACTAATAGCCATAGCGTCCGTGGAGTGATTGTGCTCCGTTTTGCATCGGTTTATTCAGTTGTGTAAGCGTTCTGTTTTATGGTATACTACTATGGATTACTCGTAGTAATGTGGTAGTGTGCATTGTATTGACAAATAGATTCATTTCAGTTTTATGAAGTTGAAAACCATCAAACAGGTCTAGAAGAAGGTGCCAAATCGTCTACCGCATACATACCCTTAAATATAAAACTTACCGATATTCTTTTAGTAGGTGAATTCTCCAAGTGAGCGACCTTCATATTAGTAAGATAGTTCGAATTGGTAAAGGGAAGCCCGGAAAACCCCTTCCGATGAAGGTTTCCTTTGGTGACACAAGTGAGGCCATCAGCTTCTTTAAAAATTTTGATTCTCCCAAACTTAGCAATCTCTTCCCTGACAGTGCTGTTGAAGTGTCCCGTGATCGAACTGTCAAGGAGAGATATCACTTGCAAGAACTTCGAAATTCTCTAGCTGTCAGAGAAAGGAATGGGTAGAAGGATTTAACAATTAAGTATCAGAATGGAGTGCCGATGATAGTTAAGAAGACAAAAAACTAGTTTCATCCAACGGTCACACTTATTTTTACTATCAAAATGTGAATGGAATGAGAAGCAAACTGAATGAATTCAAGTCCTCAATTACTATGTCTAACTTCGACGTTGTCATATTGGCGGAGACAAACTTGTCAGTTGACGTTGACGATGCTGAGGTGTTGCCTAAGAACTTCTCAATTTATAGATGTGATAGGTCTTCACTGAGCAGCTCTAAGTCTAGTAAGGGTGGAGTAATGGTGGCCATCAGGGATGCTATCAACTCAACTCAACTCTACTCTGAAATCTATGATATTGAGCACCTTCTTATTGAGCTTAAGCCCTGCAAATACACCTCATGGCTCCTAGTAGCTTGTTAAATCCCTCCTCAGCAGTCTCCCTCCAGATACAATAGTTTGTTACAGTCAATAGAGGCACTAATGTCAACGGGGCGAAGATTCGATGAGGTGGTTGTCGTGGGTGATTTCAACCTTCCCGGGATTGATTGGAATGGTTTGTCAACTGGTACGCATTCCCCAGCGTCAAGAGTGGTACGGTCACTGATGGACTTGTTTCAGCTTTACCAAATCAATCAAATCTATAACAGCAGAGACGTCATGTTGGACCTGATTCTGAGTTCTAATAAAGATATTAATGTATCACTGGAGAGTGATAATCTGCTGCCGGTTGAGGAGAGACACCACCCACCCTTATCCTTTGAGATCCACTACCGACATATCAACCAATCTCATTTACTCAAAAGACACATATATGATCTGAAAAGGTGTAACCTTATGAATGTTCATCGCTCGTTGTTAACTACTGACTTTCATGCAGTACTGTCCAACTCAGACCTTAACAGGGCAACAAATTCCTTTATCTCTACAATTTCCAACATAGTAAAGGCTAACTCGCCAGTAAGAAGAATTGGCTACTCTCCGTTTCCTAAATGGTTTTCACCTTATTTAAAAAACTTAATAATAACAAAAAAATGACATAAAAAATACAAGCACTTTCCGTCAGCATCAAATTATTCCAGATTCGCTAACATAAGAGCAAGGTGTAGGGTCTTGGCTGTCTGGGATTATCGCCAGCATATACAAAGGGTTGAAGCTGGAATCCCCTACAATTTCCGTTTATTTTGGAGTCATGTCAATTCCACAAGAAAATCTTCGTCTGTGCCCTCTCAGATTGTTCACAATGGAGTCGTTGCTGAGGAGCCTCTTGCGATGTGTGAAGCATTCAAGGACTTCTTCTCCTCGGTTTTCACGAAGCCTACGGGGGTCTTTGTTCCAAGCGGATATTACCATCTCGGAGACGGAGTTGCTTATGAGTTCACCCCTGAAGAAGTATTGGAGAAGCTTAGAAACCTTGATGACAAAAAGGGCTGGGGCCCTGATGGGATTCCACCAGGTGTACTCAAGTACAGCAGAAGCATCTTGGCCATTCCAGTTTGCCACATATTAAATACTTCACTTGCGATGGGAATTTTTCCTGAGGCGTTCAAAGCAGCCTACGTGGTCCCCATTCATAAATCAGGACCTACTGACATCACCTCAAATTACAGGCCCATTTCCATTCTCTCAGCTTTATCCAAAGTTTTTTGAGGATCTATTTCTTGATCGAATAAGATTTAGGATTGCTCAGTTAACCTGTCCTCAGCAACACGGTTTCTCACCAGGAAGGTCGACTCTATCAAACTTAATGTTACTTCAGACTCAGGTGCAGAATGCTTTTGCTAAGGGCAAATAGCTGGATACAATATATTTAGACTTTTCCAAGGCCTTTGACACTGTTGACCATGCCTTATTACTCAAGAAAATCTCTGCACTTGGTTTCGATAACATTTCAATTCGTTGGCTGTCGAGTTACCTTTCTGAGCGCAGGCTTGCAGTGAAGTTTGCTGGCTCAATATCCTCTGAGTTTATCTCACTTTCCGGCGTTCCCCAGGGCTTTATCATTGGACCTTATCTCTTCGCACTCTTCATAAACGATCTTCCTCTGAATATCAACAGTGACTGCCTAATGTTTGCGGACGATGTCAAGTTATACTCACAGATTACTCATGTTGCGGATTGTGAATCACTCCAAGATAGTTTTCATGGCGTATATGAATGGTGCTTAATGAACGAAATGTCACTAAACGCCAAGAAATGTCAAGCCATATCATTTTACCGTTGCACTTCGCCTATAATGTTACAATTACTTGTTGCAAGGAGAAACCATCGCTAGAGTAAATGAAGTGAGAGATTTGGGAATTACTCTGACACAGAATTTTAGCCCTGAGGCTCACGTTCATAATATCTGCTCGAAGGCAAACAGAATGCTTGGTTTTATCTCCCGTTTTTCTAAACATATAACAAATATGGTAGCCCTGAGGACAATATACTGTGCCCTGGTACGCCAGATTCTGGAATATGGATCGACTGTTTGGAATCCACACCAAAAGTACCTTTGTGATGATCTTGAACGAGTTCAGCGTCGTTTCATCCGTTTGGTGGGTGTCAGAAATGGATACCAATACCAACAAGTTCCAATTGATGATATGTACGCCAGACTTGAACTGGAACATCTTGATACTCGCAGGACTGTAGCCGACTTAGTGGTTCTCCATAAGTTGGTGAACGGTGAGATGGTTTGCCCGGACGTCCTTCAACTCCTCAATTTCAAGACACCATCCAGCACTCGTTCCAATGACCTTTTCATCAGGCAACACTATGGCACAAACTATGCAGCAAACAGCACGGTGGCTCGCCTGCAGAGGGCCGGCAACAACCTTCCTATAACTGTCGACCTGTTCCATGATGGCGTGAGATCATTGAAGCGGAAAGTGAAAGGTGCAGTGCTGCCAACGTAAATGCCTCCACTTAATGTCTATGTTTGTTCATTTTCTCTGTTAATTGTATGTCATAGTTTGTCTATTTACTATTGTTATTTTTACTGTCTGCTGTTTTGAAACACTGTTATGAATATCCCTGTTATATTATTTTATAGTTTATTATGTTTTTTCTGTTATTACTGTTATTAAGTTATTTCTGTTATTATGTTATCTCTATTGTTATAGTTTATTTATTGTTGCGTTCTTTCATTATGGTATTGTTATAGTTTTAAAAACATTTATATACGTATTTATTCTAGCATATATCATGCCTTGCAATAGAGTATAATATTTCCTTTCAGTCTTTCACATGTTTAGTTGAGGAAACTTTTTTGTTTAGGTTAAGTTGTAATTATTGATCTTGAATTTATGGATCTTGAATGTAAAAATGGAGTGTGTCCGTTGGAAATAAATAAAATAAATAAATAAATAAAATAAATAAGTAGGAAGCATACTTCTAATAATTAGTATTATTGTTTATTCAAACTCAAACTACGTTATATGCACTACAGTCTTATGTACAGTTTGAATAATTTATTTCTCCTCTCTAAAATCTTTGCGTGGTACAAAATACAAGTTCTGCTACAATGGAGCTAAATTTAAGCATTTGGATGCCTTTTTGGTAACTGATACGAAGCGTACGTACAGTGTCCCAGTTGAAAATATCTCTTTCAAACATTTATGATGTTTATTATAATGTCGTTATTAAGTTTGTTTGAATTATAAGACCTTTAAATATGTAAAGAATAATATAAATCGGACATTTTAAAGTGGTGTTTCGCAAATTTACGAGTAAAACATAACATAGCAGTTATTTGTAAATGTTCCTACTATTTTTTTGATCAAACATATTTTTTAAATTCATATTTATTAGTAAATTTTATTGAATGTTAGTATTTTAAATTAAAATATTATTCGGTTTTGAATGAAAAAGTCTAGTTTTGAGTCATCGTCTGGCCGTGAGGCAGACGAGATGAGGTAGAGAGCCGGCTATATTGCCAAACCGTGCGTGCCTAAGTAAAGGGCAGTCGAGACGAGATAGAGAGCCGGCTATGTTGCCAAACCGTGCATGCCTAAGTGAAGGGCAGGAGGGACGAGAAAGCGAGCTGGCTATGTTGCCAAACCGTGCGTGCCTAAGTGAAGGGCAGGCGGGACGAGAAAGCGAGCTGGCTATGTTGCATAACCGTGGGTGTCTAAGTGAAGGGCAGGAGGGATGAGAAAGCGAGCTGGCTATGTTGCCAAACCGTGCGTGCCTAAGTGAAGGGCAGGTGGGACAAGAAAGCGAACTGGCTATGTTGCCAAACCGTGCGTTCCTAAGTGAAGGGCAGGAGGGACGAGAAAGCGAGCTGGCTATGTTGCCAAACCGTGCGTGCCTAATTTAAGGGCAGGCGGGACGAGAAAGCGAGCTGGCTATGTTGCCAAACAATGGTTGTCTAAGTGAAGGGTATAGTAAGGGCGCAAATACTAAAGTAAATGACATTCATGTTAAAACCCAGTATTTTTTGTTGGTACCGTATCGTTTTACACAATTGTAAACAGAGAGTGGAAATATGCTGTTGTTGATGGATCAAAGTAAGTATAAGATGAAAAGAAACACGACTGCAATACATTGGAGTATTCGGAGAATATATACAAGTAAGGATTTGTGACAGCTTAGTGTCAGACGGCTGGACCTGCAGAGCGGAAAATGTCCGGATTACGCAAGGATTTATTTATAAGCATCATGCAGATTCCATCCGGTTTGATTGTTTTACTTTTTGTATTTTCTCAGAGGTCAACGTATTCTCGATTAGTGGCATTATCTTCTAAATGCACTGAACTTTAGGTAAGCACAATGCCAGATTACTCGGTTTGCTGGTATAAAACATATAAATAAGTACAATATCTTACTTGAGGGAAATATTCTATCAAGTTAAGCAGGTATAGGATTGAACCATACATTGTGTTGCGATATGCCATGAGTCACTCTTCAAATAAAGGTGCATAGAACTCAATTACTTGTAATAAAAACTCATTTCAAAAAGAGCAAAAGGAATGAGTACGAGTATGTGCCACATTTTCTTGATTGTATACAGTAAAACTAGGTATTACTTATGTCGGTTTAACTGATACCAAGGAATACAACAATGGTTAGAAGAACACTATAGTTCAGTCCTAATATAATACATTGTTGTATGTATTGAACAATTGGTTCATCATTATTAAGTCCAATTTCTTTGGATCCAAATGCTTAGTGACAAAATATTCTCATGTAGAATTTAAGGGTACAATTCCACGTCCTGTTTTTTGCTATTTAAACAATTTTATATGTACATTACATTTCATTAAAGTGTTAATTAGTTTATTCAGAATAATACAAGTTTAACAGTTTTATGGATAGATATTATATACGATAGTTTATACACATTATATCATTTTCTAAATATATTACTATATCGATATAGGTTACTATATTCTTTCTTGTGAACTTGCTTTAAACTTCCTGAAACATCAAGTGTACTCGTACTACCAATACATTTGGGTTGAACATGAAATTTTTTCTGGAATGTAACTAAGTGCTAAATAGTCAAAATTGTGGCAAACATAAATTTTGTGGCATCAAAAGATCAAATTTACTATCAATGTAAAATAATGCATGTTAATTAACCGAATAGTTACATTTCTACTACGTTCCCAATGTTGAGGGTACTTAATACATTGATTAATCAAACAATCTACATATCAGATAAAGATACCTGCAATGTAAAGAAGAGGATACGTATTGAGTCTTCCAGTTTAGAAGTTCTGACAAATCCTTCTTCGTAGAGCAGGGATTTGAAACTTCGGCAAAAAAGTGAAAGGAAACTAGTAACTTTCGAAAACTAATTGGTAGTGAAAATATTTAAACGTTATGACGATATATATATATATATATATATATATAAGTAAGATATGAATATGGGGTTTCTAGACCACTTTTGGGACAGACAGAAAATCAAGGGAAAAATACTGTTTAAAGGACAATAAACGAATCTGTAAAATCAAACAGTAAGGGGTTCTAGACCACTTTTGGGACAGACAGAAAATCAAGGGAAAATACTGTTTAAAGGACAATAAACGAATCTGTAAAATCAAACAGTAACTCAAGAATGAAAAATTAACTGAATCCGTTCCAAAAGCGACCCAGAATCCCCTACTGACCAAAAATGAAAAATTCACGAATGAAACCGAATCTATAGCCGTTTGCTTCTACTTTCTTGAGCTGTTTTAATGTACAATATATTGGAAATGTTGTCAAATCTGCTACGAATAAACGAAAATTCTGTAGTAAATATATTAAAATCTTAATGAAAAATCTTAGAAAAGTTAAAGAAAAAATTATTGAAAAAATAGTATAAAGAATTTAAATTACCTCATACAAACCAATATAGTAATTAAAGTACTATTTTGTCTAATAAATATACTATTTTTTCAATAATTTTAAGTCTTAGTTTACAGATTTTTCTATAATAAATAGAAGAATCTATCACGGTTTCACCAGAAATTGTGCTGATTTCTGTCAAATTCAAGTAAAAAGCATTACTTTTTCAAATTCATAGTTAAGAAATTTTTACCTTATAAATAGAACAATGGCACGAAGTAAAATAACATGTCCATACTGCAAAAAAGATGTTTTTGAACATCATTATACACGTCATTATAAGTCGAAAAATCATCTGAAAAATAAAGATATTTATGACAAAGAACTAAATTATTTGAGGAATTGGGCTAAAGAAAATCAAATTGTCGATCATGAAAACATGTATAATATAGAAAAATTAAGGGAATTAAAGAGAAATTTCAAAGTTGAAAAGAAAAATTTAGATCTATTTAAAGATGAAAAAATTCAATCAATCGCTGAAAAATTGTCCATAGAAACAAACAATAAAACTAAATCTGAAATGATCGAAGAAATTGATAAACACAAATCTGAAAATATCATTGATGTAGAAGTTTTATCGTCTATACACGGTCTTTTCAAGCAATACATTTTAACGAATTTAAACGATAATTTCATACCACTTTACAAATATCTTTCTATTTTGCGGCCAGAGATTAAGAGTTTAATAGAAAAATTTCAAGAAACTGTGAAAAACAGTAAAGGATATATCTCTTTGGAATGTGAATATGAACGAACTTTAGTGAACGGTGAAACGCAAATTTGCCCAATGTACTTTACTATAAAAGCAGACGAGATCTTTGATGTAAACGACTTTATTACTAAGCAATTTAATAAATTAACACATCGTGAACAAACAAATCATCCAAATAAGGGTTCTGGATGGACATTTAAAAGCTGCAAACAACTAGTTTTGAGCCTTAATAAACACGAAATAATGAACGCAGGATCATATATCGATTTGCCAAAGAAAATCAAAGATAAGAAAGCTTGTGTGAATATCAAAAATAAAGATGATTATTGCTTTTATTTATTCTATCCGATGTGCTATTGAAAAACCAGAAACTCATGTAGACAGAGCAAAACAATATGAAAAATTTGTAAATGACGAGATATTTTCAGGTTTCGACTATCCTATGTACTTAAAAGATATACAATCATTTGAAAAACGAAGTTACAATTCCAAGTATAAGTATCCGAAAATGTCAATAAATATCTACAGTTATGATGAGAAACTCAATATTGTTCCGTTACAAATTTCTGAAAAATATGATGCCGAGTTAGAAATCGATTTATTGTATGTTAAGCAAGAAGATAAATCTCATTATGTTTTGATAACCGATTTAAATAAACTCGTGAGTTCTCAGTTATCCAAGCATAAGGAAAGAAAATTTCTTTGTAGAAGATGTTTAAGCCATTTCTACAAATCTGGAGATTTAACAGATCATTTAGAAATTTGCAAGCAACACGAAGTTTGTAAGCCAAATTATGCCGTTTCCAGGTCAAACAACATCATTTACTAATTATAAAAAGAAGTTTAGCCATCCGTACGTTATTTATATGGATTTTGAAAGCATATTAGAGAAGATTCCCACATGCAAAAACAATCCGCAAAAGTCGACTACAACCAAGATTCAGAAGCACATTCCATATGGTTTTACTCTATACTTAGTGTCTAATGTGACCAATCGTATGTACAAGCCGATATGTTATCGAGCAAAAAATGAAGAAGATTTGCCAAATGTTCCTGCAAAATTGTTTGAAGAACTTAATAAATTATCGAAATACATAGCTAAAAAGTATAATTCTAAGAATAAAATACCTATGAAATTGACTGAAGAAGAAGAAATTTCATACCAAAATGCAAACGTTTGTCATATTTGCGAATGTGATGGTTTTGATAATCAAACAAGAAAAAAAGTACGAGATCATTGTCATTTAACAGGTAAATTTAGAGGTGCTGCTCATTTCTCTTGTAACTTGAATCTCAAATTTCCTCAAAATATTCCCGTTTTCTGCCACAATATGTCATGTTACGATACTCATTTGTACATAAAAGAATTGGCTAAACAGTATGGTAATGTTGATTTGATCGCAAACACCGATGAGAAATATATAAATTATTCAGTAAATTCAGGATATGGGTATGAGTTTGAAGATGATAAACCAAGAAAGTTCATCAAGTTTTCTTTCGTAGACACGTTCAGATTTATGGCATCGTCTATTGAAAAGTTAGCTAAAAATCTAAAGAGAGAAGACTTCAAACATACAAATCATTTTATACAAGATGGTCTGAACGCAATTCTAGATAGACAACCAAATGACGAAGAAGAAATCTTTAAAATTCTATCTGGAAAAGGAATATTTCCCTATGAATTTATCGATAGTATTGAAAAACTTGATTACACAGAAGAATTGAGAATTCAAGATTTCTATTCACTTTTGACAGATGAGAGCATATCTGAGAAAGATTTTCAACACTACTTAAATGTATGGAACAAATTAAAAGTAAAAAATCTAGGAAATTACTCCGATCTCTATAACATTCAAGATGTTCTATTGCTCGCTGATATCTTTGAAAATTTCAGAAACATTTGTTTGAATTGCTATAAGCTTGATCCAGCACACTATCTAACAGCTCCCAGTCTTGCATGGGACGCTATGTTAAAATTAACGAAGATAGAATTACAGTTAATTAGTGATTATAATATGTATTTGATGATCGAAAAAGGTATTCGCGGAGGCATTTCTCAATGTATTAAACGATATGTTAAAGCAAATAACAAATATTTGAAAGATTTTGATAAGACAAAGCCCGAAAAACTATTTGTTGTACGTCGATGCAAACAACCTTTATGGGTATGGACTTATGCAAAATTTTACCATATAACGAAATCAAGTGGATGGATCCTAAAACGTATACAACAGCAGAATGGAAAGAAACAATTTTGGAACTCACTGGCGACGAAGATTATGGCTATATTCTCGAAGTCGATCTAGAATATCCGAAGAATTTACATGAAAATCATAAAGATTTGCCTCTTGCTCCAGAACATTATAACAACAAACTTTGCACAACTCTACTGGATAAAACAGAATATGTTGTTCATTCGAGAAATTTGAAATTCTATCTGGAACAAGGAATGGTGTTAAAACATGTGAATAGAGTTATTGCATTCGATCAGAAGCCTTTTATGAAAGATTACATTGATTTTAATACTAGTATGAGAACCAAAGCTACAAGCGACTTTGAGAAAGATTTTTACAAGCTGATGAACAACTCTGTTTTTGGAAAATCTATGGAAAATGTGCGAAATAGATGCGATATTAGACTAGGAAATGAAGAATTTTCAATGAAACAGGCCAAGAAAACGAACTTCAAATGCTTTAACATCTTTGACGACAACTGTATAGCGAGTCACATGTACAAACAAAAGGTTAAATTTAACAAACCGATTTACATAGGATTTTCAGTTCTCGACCTCTCAAAATTGCTAATGTACGAGTTTTATTACAACAAATTAAAGAAGTTTGATCCAGATTTGAATCTGTGTTACATGGATACAGACAGTTATTTTCTAGAATTGAAACGTGATCCTTTTAAAATTATTAAAGAAAATATAGATGACTTTGATACAAGTGATTATCCAAAAGATCATGAATGTTTCACTACTAAAAATAAGAAGGTAATAGGGAAATTCAAAGATGAGTTAAATAGCGAAGTTTTAGAAGAATTTTGTGGTTTAAGATCAAAGATGTACTCATACAAATATCTAGATAAAAACCCAGTTAGGTGTAAAGGAATTAAGAGAAGCGTTGTAAATAAAACAATAAATATCGAAAACTTGAAGAGATGTTTGTTCGAAGATAAAGAAGAATTTAGGGAGATGACTGTAATAAAAAGCTATAAACATGAATTGTATACCATCACTATAAACAAGTTAGCACTGAACGCTAAAGATGATAAGAGAATTGTCCTAGAAAATAAGATCGATACAGTACCTTATGGCTATAAAAATGAAGCAAAATCTGATATATTAGATGAGTTTAAATAAACTTGGAAACTTTGAAAATTGAGAAATAACCGGAAGTGTTTACGAATATGAATTGAGAAAGTCAAAGCTATAATTTTTTTCTATATAAATGGAGTCTCAAAAGAAATGTACAATATGTCAAGAATTTAGACTTTTTGAAGAATTTTCTAAAAATAAGAATACCAAAGATGGATTATACTATTATTGTAAAGATTGTAATAAGAAATATAGAAAAGAATTATATGATAAAATGGAAAAATTAACTTTAGAAGAGAAAGAATGCACACGCTGTAAAATAGTTAAGAATATTTCTGAATTTAACAATTGGCATTATAGTAAAGATAAAAAACAAGCATATTGTAAAGAATGTATTAAACAAATCTTTGCTAGACCAGTTCTTTGCGTATGCGGAAGAGAAATTCAACATTTCTATAGTCTTAAAAGACATTTACAAACAAACTATCATAATTCGAATGTTTAACATTTTCATCGTGTAATTTAGATATTCTATAAATCAGTCGAGATTCTGCCATATTTGTAGTAAAATGATTTCCGTTGTATAAAATATTCAAAGATTCTTTCATTTGGTTATACAGATTGATAGAATTTGGTTCGTCATCAATGAACAAAATCTCTAATTCAGGATAATTTATTTTTAGATGTTTTAATCGGTTTGGTATTTCTCGTTTCTGAGCTCTGATAACGTAATAAGGCCATTCCCACATGTGATTCTTCTTAATTAACACAAAAACATGGTGTTTTTTCTTATCAAAATCTTTACATACCATATCTCTCTTCATTAATTCCATTCGCAATTCTTGATTCTCTATTTTCAAGGATTTCATTTAATCTTTAATTTGTAACTGTTTTATTTCATCTTTTAACTGCTTATTTTCGTTTTCAAGTTTGTACACACCAAATTTACGAATACTTGGTAAAACATCTCTCGTAACCCATTGTTGAAAGCTTTTTGCTTCTATTTTATGAGATCTTAAAATTAACGAATAAAGTCCTGATTCATTAATGAAAATAGTATCTTTGTGAATATTTGCGAGGTGGCCCTCGAGGGCTACCTTATCTTTTAGATAAAAGTATTGAGATTTGTCACCTTCATCGACATTATTTCTAATCGCTTTTTCTGTATTGTTATATTCCAATATTTCTGCAACATCTTTAGCCTTAAACCAAAATTCATTATTTTCGTCAACAATTGTTAAAATTTCTTTATTATTGAATTTTAGTTGATTATTTCTTAGATCTATGACTGACTCCATTTAGATAGAAAAAATTTAACAAGCAATTTTTATTTTGAGAGACCTGGTTCATTGATAAAAACAGTGTCAGGATGTAATTTTTGTAAGAGTCGCGATTCGATACCCTTGTCAGAATCTATGTTTTCAAAGCTTTTTTTGTATTTTTCTTTAACATGATCTATGATAGCTTGTCTCGTATTTTTAAATTCCAATATTTCTGCAACATCTTTAGCCTTAAACCAAAATTCATTATTTTCGTCAACAATTGTAAAGATATGTTTGCTTTTAAATCTAAGTTGATTATTGAGTAGGTCTACAACTGACTCCATTTAACTAGTAATTTTTATTTTGAGTATAAAGTCCAGATTCATTAACGAAAACAGTGTTATTTTGGAAGTTTGAAGGTAAGCTATTTATAGCCCCTCCTTATCTTTTAGATAAAAGTATTGGTATTTATCATCATTATCAACTCGTTTAGAAAGTTTGAAGGTAAGAACGATTCGTTCCCCCTTGATTCATCATTCTTTCGACAATCTTAAATATATTGTTGTTTTACTCTCATTATTTAATAGATTTCCTTCAGAGTCTTGAATAGTCAGAACGATTTTTTGAATTCTTTTAATATTTTTTCTAATTGGAATATAATCGATTTCATTCGGTTTTTTACTGATTTTCGATCCATAAGCAACATTTGGGAAAAAAGTGTACAAAATTTCAGATTCTTTGTGTAAATGTTCGGTATGATTTTCAAAACTAGGTTCAACGAGATTGCAGTGCACTTCAATTACATCAAACGGTCTAAATTTTGGCGTTTTATTTCCTAAATATACCTGATTTGGCTCAATAGTTTCTTGAACAAACCCTAACAATTCTACAATAATTGCTGAAAACATTATTCTTACTGGTGATTTTATTTGAATTTTATTAGAGAGATAATTTTTTTGCATTTCAAACTTGTTTTCGTCAAAGTTTAAAGATTTATCTGATTGTTTGAATGTTTTCAGATAATTTTTAAGGGAATTTTTTATTTGATCGAAAGTATAATATCCTTTGTTTAAACCATAATATTTTGTTACGTTCTTCTCACTAAATCCTATACAATAAGGAGAACTTTCACTAATATTTATTACAAAATTGTCAGAATAAAAACCGCTTAAACCGATAAAATAATTTGATTCTTCCTCTAAGTGTATAGGATGTTCCAAGTTTAAAACTAATTTAGAGCTTTCTGAAGTCAACTTGAACAGCTTCATTTTCGCAAGCGTTGCTTCAAGATGAAAATCTTCTATTTAAATGGAGAAATTTTTAAAGCAAAAAGATCAGATAAAACTTCAAACGTTTGAAGAAAATAAGAAAGATCAACCAATCAGATTGCTAATTGTTGGTTCAAGTGGATGTGGAAAAACAACTTTATTATTGAATTTTATCTACAATAGGTTGATTCCTTATTCCAATTTGTATGTTTTTAGTAAATCTTTAGAACAAGACGTATACAAAAAATTACAACAAAGATTTGAAAATATTGAGAAAAACTTAAACAAAAAAATATCACATTTTTATAATGCTTCCGAGGACATAGTTCACTTAAGCGAATGTAAACCAAATTCTTTAATCGTTTTTGATGATTGTATTTTGGAAAATCAGGACGTTATTAAGGAATATTTCGTAATGTCCCGTCACAAAAATATCTCTTGTATCTATCTTTCTCAATGCTTTTCAAAGGTTGATAAACAAGTTATAAGAAATAACCTGAATATGTTGTGTATTTTTTAAGCAAGATGATCACTATTCGAGAAAGATTTATAACAATTATGTGGGATCTGATATGAGTTTTAACCACTTTATTGAGTTATGTGATAAAATTTGGAAGGAAGACTACGGATTTTTAACTATTAATCTAACTTTGAAGCCTAAAAATGGTAAATATCTGAATAAATTTTCTAATATAAATGCTGCTCAGTGGTCTGACAAATCTACTTGATAAAATATTTGTTACAATTATTTTTATATTATCTTTAATTTTTATTTACATTATGAAAATAACAGAAAAACGGTAAATCTGTTCACGTTCATGTTTCACGTTCATGTTTCACGTTCATGTTTCACGTTCGTGTTTACGTTTCACGTTCGTGTTTTACGTTCATGTTTCACGTTCATGTTTCATGTTCCACGTTCACGTTTACGTTCCGTGTTCACGTTTCGTGTTCACGTTTCCACGTTCCACGTTCACGTTCCACGTTCACGTTCATGTTTCACGTTCATGTTTCACGTTCATGTTTCACGTTCATGTTTCACGTTCGTGTTTACGTTTCACGTTCGTGTTTTACGTTCATGTTTCACGTTCGTGTTTCACGTTCGTGTTTCACGTTCCACGTTCACGTTTTACGTTCCACGTTCACGTTTTTACGTTCCACGTTTCAAAATTTTCCTAAATAAATGGCGAACGTAACTTCAGAAGAAGCAAAAAAACTTGATCAAATAGAAAAGAAATTAATCAAAGAATTTAAAGAACAGATTCGAATTGATGAAAAAGAACAAGAATTTATTCAAAAAATTAATCAACCTGTAACATCTGCAATAAAAAATGTTGAGGGCAAAATTGAAAATGTTTTAAGCGATAATCAAAATTTGATGAATTTGGTTCCAGTTGTACGACAATTTGCTGATATTTCAATACCAGAATCTGAGTTTGAATTGCCAAAATTACCATCGTCAACACCATTTAGACCTCGAATCATTGAAGACTCTACCATAGTTGAACCAATAAGTCCTGGAACAACGGATATAATAATTGGTGAAATTGGTAAAAAATTTCTTCCTAGAGCAAAGGATGATAAATTTGGTTTGTATTGGGACAGAAAAAAGAAAAGTTTTATGATTGGAAATTTGCCCGTGAATTTTGAGCATAATGATATCATTATTAATGAAAAAACATATGAAGGAACTCAAGGTTTATGGAGATTATTAACAGGCACTGATGTTCCAAAAGACGGTTTATATTCTGAAGAAGACTTGAAAAAGTATACTGAAATTTTATGGAAATCTGATTCAATTTACAAAAATAATGATCCATCTACTAAGAAACCAAAGTCAAGTAAAGGTAAAAAATATCTCAATTTGATTAAACCAATTTGGGAAAAACGAATCGAAGGATCAGGTGTAAGAAAATACAGTGATAATAAGATTGAGTACAGATATATCGACGATTTGACAAAACTCGATGGAATTATTAATTATATTTATGCTCAAGAGAAGGCTGGAAACAACAATTTTTTGAACGAAAAGAAAGCGATTAAAGATTTTATTTCGAACAAACTTGATGAAATGATTGAAAAACCTGATGGAATTAAATATTTAAAACGAGTTTTGCCGGCAATAAGTTCATCTATGATTGAAGGTAGTGGACTTTTGAATGATTTTATCAACAATTTACCTTTTGAATTACACGTACCAACTTATCAGTATCTGGGGCCTGGCACAAAACTCGAAAAAAGACTAAAAAGAGGAGATCCTGGTATAAATAAATTAGATCAAGCTGCAATGGAACACGATATTTTTTATGCAAAACATAGAGACACAAATTCCAGACATATCGCAGATAAAGTTTTGCAAGATAAAGCAATGGATAGATTTTTATCAAAAGATGCTAGTTTAGGTGAAAGATTTGTTGCGCTTCCAACAGCTGGAGCAATGTTTTTGAAGAGAAAACTAGGAATGGGAATCGAAGAGAACTTGAAATTTTAACTATATAAATGGAGGTGAACGTAAATTTCAGCAAAAATCAGAAAGAAAAAAATAAAATCCGCTTTTAAGAAGAAAATACCCGTTAGTATTCAATTTAAAATAGATCAACTAAAAAATGGCGAAGATAAGATATTTTTAACAAATAGACAATACAATAAACTCGAAAAACATAAGAAAAACAATAAAGGAACCAGAATAGAATTTTCTTATAATCAGTTGAAAGAACTCAAAAATGGTGGACTTTTGAAAGATTTATTAGATTTTGGAGAAAATATTCCAGTTGTTAAAAATGTTGTTCCTTATGTTCGTAAAGCTGCTCCAATCGTTAAAAAGGATGTGATTCCTATTGTTCGAAACATTTTAAATTGGTTAGATAAAGAGTTGGAAGATGTTACAGGATCTGGATTAGATGAAAAAACTTTGAATTACGTGAAATCAAACATTGAAAAAAAAAATTTAAACCTTTAACATTCGGGGAATTGGAAGAAATCTGCAAAAATATTAAACATTTTAGAGGAATCTTCATGAGAGATACATTACCTGAAAAAGTTAAGAAATTTGAATGTGGAATTGTGAATTTAGACTCGATTATGGGAAGTGGAACGCATTGGATTTGTTATTATAAAAATGATAAGAATGCATGTTATTTTGATTCGTATGGAAGAATTGAGGACAAACCACCTATAGAATTGATTAAATATTTGAAAAAATCAAGCGTCTACTACAATGATTCTCAGATTCAAGACTATAAAGATCCCCCAATTTGTGGTCATTTATGTGTTTTTGTTTTGAATGAACTGAGTACTGGTAAAGATTTTAAGGAAGTTGTTAACAAATTATTGCTTAATAAATATGGATTCACAAAATATTTTTGACGTATTTGGAACACAAATTATTCAAAATGTAGATAATAGTTTGAATTTTGATAGTTTGAGAAATGAGTT